>NW_017100162.1:30132-53626 GCF_001263275.1 Habropoda laboriosa
AACACGAATTTAAATTTCAAAAATTCAAATAGAAATTTCAGAAATTTCAATTTAAGTTTCATAAATTCATATCGTTGAAATTTAAATTTCAAAATTTCAAATTTGAACTCAAATTTAGGCTTTGCAAATCTGCATTTCACACCTCAAAGACACTTCCCTAAATACTTCCAAATTTCAATGCGTCTCGATGATTCAATCGCGACCAATTCAAATGAAATCTCAATCGAACGCTCTCATTAGTTAAACACGCGTGCAAAGCAATGCTCACAAAATGCGACAAAAGTGGACAACGATAATCAGGAAAGTCAGAATCTTTCCCGCAACATTTTTCCTCGAGCCACGCGTCGAGTGACCGAAATACTCCCGGCAGAAATGAAATCTGCTTAATGCCTCGAAGCAGGAGCTGTAAAACTGATCTCTGTTTGCGATTTCAGCAATGTCCTTGGAGGAATCACGGCGTTCGCAGCGTCCGTACAGGTACGGGATGGTTCTCCTTTGCGTTGGAGCACTGATAAACTGGTTAGGCCTCGCGGAGAACTACGTCGAACCGGTACGATATGTCGGTGTTGCTTGCATAATCGCAGGCGCTCTTCTCATATGTGCCGCAATGTGTTGTTGGCTGCACGCACCGCCAAGTAGGGCAACCATGCACACACAACACACAAATCATCCGATCACAGCACAGGTAAGTCTTCATTTTTCTAAACCTCGACAGCGATAAACGTTTCTTTTTCACCTTTTTCGCTTAATCGAAAACCGGTCCGGCGAATAGATTCATCATACGTAGACATTGAAAACAGGTTTCTAGACGTTTATTTAGAAAACTTAATTGGTTGAAATGCAACATTCCAGTTTAGGAATCAGATCAATCTTCTTATTTCCCCCTCTCTCTTCACATTTTGCAATTTTTATGATCGATTGAACAAGTTGTTTCTGTTACTATTTGTACATGTAACTATTTCTTAACTGAGCAATCTGGGTCATTAATGACCCAAGTAAGACGTCGCTCTTGCATTGCTTCGAAATGAAATTTTATTCCTACTGAGAGAAATTTATAGCATTTGATTTAACGAAAAATTGTATAACGCAGTGGAGACTTCGATAAGTATCCCAGAATTTTTTTTTAGGTTTTTTGAAAGACTGGAACAGTAAGAAAATTTGATTTGGGCCTAAACGACCCAGTTTGTTTACCAAAGGTTAAGTTAACGAAAATTTAACAAAATGTACTGTAACGTACACTTCTAATTAGCCTTTGACTAATTACTGTTTCAGAGTTAACACGGTAAATTGAATAGAATTGCGCGTCTTTACTTCATTAACCGAAGCAAAACAATTTCGAATACTCTTTCAAAAGGGTTCAAGCTGAACATGACGCGTCTTCCTTTACGTCATACAACGCCTCTATATTTCAAGCAACTTAAGAAGTAGCCACGTGTACTAACCAGACCCGGTGTTCAAACAAAACCTGCAGTATATTTCAATAAACTATCATTTACAAAAGAAATTTCGAAACTCGTTTCATACTCAAAGTTTAAAGAACATTCGTGATATCTGCAGGTTTCACGATTACTCGAAATTCTTCGGAACAGATAAAATCGAAATTTTTAAGGCGATGACTATAAACTAACAATAAATTACAGCTCATAAATTGAGTAGTAATTTCGTATTCAAAGTTTGAAGAACATTTATGATATCTGCATACTTCACGATTACTCGAAATTCTTAGAAACAGACAAAATCGAATTTTTAAGGCTATTACTATTACTAGCATTAAGTTAGAACACACAAGTTAAGTAATAATTTCGTACTCGAAGTTTAAAGAACATTCATGATATCTGCATACTTCATGACTACTCTGAATTCTCAGAAACAGACGAAACCGAATTTTTAGGCGATTACTACTATTAAGTGACTGACAGAGTAATTAAATGGTCTTGCGAGACCATTTCACATGTTGATAAAAGTTGTCACTTTTTTCCGGCTAACCGTACGATTTACCAGCGGTAAACGTTCGATGCTGTTTAAGGGTTTCAAAAGGTTGTTCTTGATTGAAGCCTCCGGAGATTAGAGAGTTTTTCAGATCGATCCGGGTCAACCCCCTATTATAGACCGCGAACCGATCGTCTATAGCGCGTGTAGTAGTGTATAACGGAGGCGCGATTACCGACATTTGTAAACAGGCTACGAGATAAAAATAATATACTTCGATCGAAACTGTTGCCTCGGCCTTTCCTCGACCCGTAAATCGCTCGGTAGCCCCTAAAACCGTAATGGTTAACACGAGCCACGTGGCGTTTCGTAAAGAGACGTTAATTGTTATGAACTCTTGGCACAGACCAGTCTCGTTGAGAGTGAAAATTTATGCATCGCGTTTATGGTTCAATGGGTGAACGTTGGACCATCAAAATTGACGAATTCCGTGACTACTTTTACTTCGTTCTATCACATCGCTCCTCTGCGAGAAAAGTATCACGAGTCAAAAATTTTTTAGGTTATTTTCTCGCTTGGAATATTTTCTGATACACAGATTTGCCATTAGAAGTTGAATTGTAATAGTTCAAGTGCTGTAATTATGTCACTTTCGAAAAAACTAATTTTCTCCTAAAACATTTTATATTTTGAGGTTGTAATAATTTTTTTGCGGATGTGCGATGTGTAGATAGTATGATTCTTAATTATTCGAGAGATTTTTTTAGTATTAGTTTTGTCAATATTTAATATTTGGTGAAATTTTCTGCTCATTCTTGTAAAGTTTAATGAAGTTTGCGTCACAATATTATGTTTAAATATTCTCGGTTATGATATAAGTAAAAATGAATTACTCATCTTATTCACAGAAATTATCAAGATTATTACTCTGAGAATATTCTGTTCGACTATTTCGTTTGCAGTATATGTATACTCTCAGACAATATACACCTACATACATGTAATAGAAAGTAAAGCATTGCAGAATGAATTATGTTTCTTCAAGCGTATAATAGGTGAATTAAAAGATCTGATATAATCTTGAAACCAGTAAAACATAACCTACAAATGTATTCCGGAATCAAATTCCTACCTGAAAGAACGTCGAGTAGAACTGAAAATTCCCGATCGTTCGAACAATTATAAACGGTACCGTAGATACGGTCGCATTTTCTTTTTCACAAGAGTCACGTAAATCCCGGTAACCAGTCGATCGGAATTCTGATTGTCGTTTAACGCAGGTTTCTATCACGTGTTCTTTCTCATCTTTCTGCGATTTTATCACATCTCCGTCGGTAACGTCACCCTTCTGTCATTTCCGCGCTATTGTGTGTACGCTTTCACATTGTGCTCGGAATCTTGGTCGCGTAAAAAAAATGTTTCCTCGCGAACGTTCTCCCTTTTTCTAGTTCTTCGTCCTCTTCCGTTACTTTTTTTTTTCTTTCTTCTCGTTTTGTTTCTAAAACGGTATGTAGGCGTAGTATAGACATGTGGCTTAGAATAGCAGCCGTTCCTCTTTTCGTTGCACGCGGGGAAACAATAGAAATGCAAAGGTCTGTCTGCAGCTCGATGCATAAAGGAGGTCGCTGGTAGTTACAGTGCACTTATCTACTGCCGTAAGGATATTCACCCGGAAGCACGTATCTATATTTATCGAGGGCCATCCTTCGATTACTGTACCATGTCACAGCTGCAATTGACGCGGAGGAAAGGGTGTTATAGGTGTTAACTTTGTTCAAGGTGTACGTTGAAAATTTCATGTGAGATTTAAGAATTTGTACGATTATTGTAATTTTCCCGTAAGAGGAATTAACAATGCAAGATATAAAGTCTAACGAAAGATATTTATACATGTTAAGCTTATTTTTAATTCATTATGTTAATGGCAGAGTGCGCACAGTTCTTAGTTAAATACTATAATCAGTTGTGAAAGTCTAATTTCGCAACATTTACCTTTTGTGAATAGATCTTTCAATGTTTAATATTCATACTAATGCGTGCATTCTAATTACCACTTGTTTCAACTACTTAATAATCATGTCACGGCTCGTTATTTCTTAATTGTATATTTTAATTGGCCGGCTAATTGATCAAACAAGAATCATGGAAAAGAATATTTGTAGCAGCGTACCTGAAAATTTTTAATAATTCAGCTATAAATTTAAATAAGTAATTAAATTTTTATAGCTACACATTCTACGGAATTACAATAATAACCATATTCTCAAATATCAATTATCGCATACAATTTCAACAATCCATATCAAACATGAAAGCAGAAATGATGAGAATTTAAATATCTCTTAATTAGTACAGCATTCGTTACGAACGAAAAATTGCAATTATTTGTCGGAGTAAAAAAAGCGATAGAAATTGAAATCCAGTCAGCAATCCATGCCAGCAGCGCTCAGACGACCGTTACCAGCGTTGCAAAATCTCGATTCCGCAAACGGTGCAGTAAACGCTGCACCGGGCGAAAAAGCAGACGGTTTTGGTGAAGAGAATCGGCGCGGCTCTCAGTCATTCACCTTGCTGTTCAGCCCGACGAAACGATTATGCAATTTTCCGCGAAGCTTTCTTTATAGCCTCGAATAACCAGCGCTATTTTCATCCTGTTCTGTATCCGCCGTACGTAACTCTGCGGTAAACGCGCGCCCTTTCGTGACTTAGATCCGGCCAGCTATACAGTTCTAAAGAGTGTCGAGGCGAACACGTAGGTGGATATCTATAGACAGGCCGCGATATATATAGAAGAATAACCATTTCGGGGTTAATATCCTTGTGGTCGGTCGTGTAATGTCGTCGTCAAGTAGTAACGTAATAAAACTTGTCCCGGATTAGTAGGTCATTTATCAAAGAGAAGCAATTAACAATTTGTTCTTGCGAAACCATTGATATCTAACGATTTATCAGGTTTACCGATCTTTTAGTTTAGTTTACGCTGTATACGCTTGTTTCGTGATTCAGCAGACACTGATTTATACAATAATTCTTTTCGCTACAGATCGACGATCCGGCAATTAACAATTCGTTCTTGCGAAACCATTGATATCTAACGATTTATCAGGTTTACCGATCTTTTAGTTTAGTTTACGCTGTATACGCCTGTTTCGTGATTCAGCAGACACTGATTTATACAATAATTCTTTTCGCTACAGATCGACGATCCGATTCACGTAATTTCTATCGAGGAACCATCTAGTGGATCCAGACAGAAGCCACCAGACTACGAGGCGGTTACAGACGCGCCACCTAGCTACGATGATGCCATCAAGCTAAATCCTAGTCATCTACTTAGGCCGAACAACAGCGGAACGTTGCCAACTGTGCACAACATGGTTCCTAGAACCGTGGAGATTGTTGCTAGGGACCCGAACCCATCACCGCCGCCACCGTACGCGAGGTAAAATTCATTTACACTTTGTGTATACTTTCTCGTGAATGAAAAGTTTGCTCGTACCGCTGACGTAAGGAAGATTCTCGGTAGGGGAAGTGTAAAAATAACGGTGACTCGATTTGCGGTTTCGTTGGTATATAAGTCGCTTGTGTGAATCGCTTGGTCTGACCAGGAGGTGATAGATAGAGTGGGGGTAAAAAGAAGTCAGACGATTTCATATATACGTGGAAAGAACTGTGATGCGATGCTATTTCTTGTTTCGTGTCGAGTGATGTCATTGGTTGTTCTATAAAGTTCCGTGACGTCACGACATAGCGGTACTAGTTATTTATGGCTTATAGGGTTTGTTTGAATTTCAATTACAGATCTTGTACTTTTCAAAGTTAAACTAATTGTTATATTAATTTTCATAAGGTATTTGGTTTGTGTCTGATTATTTACCGATCAATTTTTATTCATTTCAGGTGAGATCTTTGGCATCAGAAATTATGATCGCAACAAAAGAGGCTTGCGGCGTGCTGGAGGTCCAGCGTATTGCAATACAATTAAGAACTAACCAAGTACAAAAGTGCGACGAGGGTGAGAGGACTCTGTCATTTGTTATATAGCTGCCACAGCACGGCCAATATGGGAATACACTCGAAGTACCACTTACGGTGAACAATTTGTTCGTTGTAAAACTGGACCTCGTTCAAGTAGGCTAAAAACATTTGTGTTCAAGAATCAAACGGACAGTCCTCCAAACGGGACACCGCTTTTGTTACTGAATCAACCGCCAACGACACAATCGAAAGTAGGATCGAAGATGGAACGTAATTACGTTGATCGATGGATTCTGAATTCTGTAATGTGGATGAAGAATATTGCAAGAAAATGAAGAACGAAGAGAGAGAGAGAGAGAAAGAGAGAGTCAGTGGAAACGTGACGAACATTGTGCCTTCCGCAAAACGCCTCGTTCGAGACGCACGAGCCTAAATGTGTGCACGAAATACTCATGACTCTATAAGAAGTTCCAGAACTGTCGTAATTTAGAGCAGACTTGCCTACAAAACCCCGTACGAGCATGATTATCGATTTCGTCTGGCTAATTTAGAGCGAGTCTAAAATAGCAAACACAAGTCGTCGATAAACAGTGTGAATTCGTACGTTTATATGTACATCCGTACACGTTCTAAACGTGAAGGATAGCGTTTACTATTTGTCGAGGAATTCAAGGAGATACGAACGAGAAGAAGAAGAAGAAGGAGGGGGAAAAAAGTAGGAGTCCTAAAAATCGGAATTAGAAACGTTCCGAATTTCATCACTTAGACAATCGCGCGGCTTATTAGAAGAAATACTATTTGCTTGCCATATGATTTCGATGATTGTCATTTTACACGTGTACATACCACATGCGAAAGTTATTCGCACGTCCATTTTATTGTGATATATACGATGATGCAGGTATTATATTATGATACGTCACTACGTCGAGTACGACGTCGCTTTGTAAAACAAGACTTTTTTTTATAATGAAAATGCAAATATAAAATTAGGTAACTTCTAAAATTGAGTTTTTCTTTTATCCTATTTCCTTTCGTTAAATACACTGTTCCTTGTAAATTCGATAATAATAGAACATGAGTTGTTTGATTTAAAAGAAGTCTCACCGTAGAAATGTCATCGATAAGGTTAAGTGCCACAAGAAACCGGTAGCTTCGAATATGGTCATAGGTGAGCGTATCACTGGATACAGTCGCTCCAGGTAAACAAGGCTTGATTGTAATTGGAAAAAGTTCAGAACGTCTAATATGGGCAAAGTCAGGCTAAAAAAAGACATGCACGCACGACAAAACTCGTCAGTTACTCGTGTCATTCTTCCAAGTAAACTAGCAGGAATTTTCCAGTGAAATTTTATCCTTGCACAGTAAAGGCGGGAAATTTGAATCAGAGCAGGGATGAAATAGAAAAGAAATTTTCTTATGAATCGAGTACATTGAAAATAATGTAAGAAGTCATGTCATTCTTCCAAGTAAACTAGCAGGAATTTTCCAGTGAAATTTTATCCTTGCGCGGTAAAGGCGGGAAATTTGAATCAGAGCAGGGATGAAATAGAAAAGAAATTTTCTTATGAATCGGGTACTTCGAAAATCAAAATCTGAATATCCGAAAACAATGTAAGAAGTTTATCTTTAGAGAAAAAAATTTGATAAAACGAGTATTAAATCTTTTGGTTTTTAATTTAAAAAAAAATCAAGAATAATTTGAGGATTCATCGATAAATACCCTTTATTCAATCGGAGTAACATTTATACTTACTTAAAGCATGTCATTGAACTTATATATTCGTACAACTTTATCAACGGCAACAATAATAATCGTAATAATGACGAGAACGTAACGACAATAGTGGTAATAATGGCAATAATAGCAATAATACCGTTAGAATGGTAACCCCCCCCGTCTTCCCATTCCCAATCTGTGTATTCGATTCGTGTTGAGCAAAAAAATAGATCTAATCACAGTGACGATGGTATTATAATCGTAATGATAATGACAATGACAAGAATAATGATAACGTCGAGATTAATCGTAATCGTCGGCCGACTATCGCTATACTTTTTTTAATTTATTATTACTCTCACTACACGGTGTTTGGTTAAAGTATATACCACTTCTCACGGTATCCTTTCATCCTGTCTGTCCACGAAACAGACGAATATAATTGATTCTCCCGTATTCCATCTCCTGCGCTCTCCCTCTCATTCACGTCTATATACACTGTCTCTCGTTCTACAATGTGACGAAATTAGTTCAGTCTGCAAAATAAGAAGCGCTGCACGCAAAATATCTTCGCCTCCTTCAGGTCGTCTCCGCGTTTTTCTCTCTATATCCTCTCTCGTTCTTTTTTCTGCTTTTTTTTCTTTAAATTAGTACTCGAGTTATACACCGTGTCACTTGGTAAACGTTAAACATTATTTTACGCGAACATCGTTATTTACTTTTTCTTCTCTTCGTTTTATACTCGTATACGTATCGATGCAAGAGAAATAGAAACGCTTCGTTTTTTCCCCGATTCGACGACCTCGTATTGTCAGAAACCTGCTCTACCCTTTCGTTGAGCCTTCTTCTCTTCGATCGTTAAGCGTCCAAGAGGCGGAAGATATTCGTCGCTTCGCAATGCACGCGGGAACGCATCTGTGATATTTACACGCTCGGCTCTTCGCGACTCGATTTTTCTTTTAAAAACGCCAACTTACAACGTATCAGGGGGGGACGTAAATGCGTTATTAACAAAAAAGATTTGTAACAATGTACACAGACACGGGACGTGTTACGAACGAGCGTGTCTGCTATATTCTAATAAATATATATGTTCAACGAAAGAAACGAACGTAGAACGTTTCGAAGCTATTGCACAAACGAACGAGTATCCTTTCGTTCCGACTCGATCGATCGTAGGATACGCGACGAGCGCGAGGATCGAGGGAGATCGGTTCCTCGACGTTTCACGGAGCTCGTCGCCGATCCTCGATCGCGCCCTTTTTTTTATCTTAACGCCTGGAAATTCGATAAATACACCGTGTTTACGATTGACATTTTCTTTCTCTCTCTCACAATTGATTGACCAATTCACACGAATCATCATCGTCATCATCCGTGTACACCGGTCACTGTTATTACACTTCGAGGTTTCCTCGCGCCAGAGTCTTCCTCTCATATTGATCATCTCACGCACAACTTAGCCAAGTGGATCAGCGATTTTCGCCGAACGCTCGTATAATATTCGTAATTTGTCTCTTCTTTCTTTCTTTCTTTCATTCATTCTCTTTCTTACCCTCTGTCGACTATGTACACACTATGGACAACGTGTTGCACCGTTTCGTAGACTCCGTTGATAATATAAACGCGTCGGTATACTCGTCGCTATATCCCTATATTCAGACAGTAGTAAGAGTAGTGGTAGCAATAATAATAATGATTGGATTAGTCTAGAAACGATCTCGGTGGTTGTAACAGTGACGATAGTAGTAATAATAGTATCTAGCTGTAATAAGTACGCAATAGTAATTTATAATTTAAGATAGCCGTCGGTTCGTTCTTTTTCACCATTTCGTTTTTCTCTCTCTCTTTCTCACTTCCGTTAATCATCGGCAGAAGCAGCGTTTGATTAGCGGTTCCACGATTCACGTACTTCTTAAACGTTTAATGGCTTAACGGGATAGTAACAGTTATGCACTTGTAAGAGCGATAGGTTTTTTTTTTTTTTTGTTTCTCGATATACATCTAAGCTAATCTCATTCGTATTTCGCGCTTCTTCTCTTGCGTTTGCTCCGTTGTGCCGTACGTTCACTCTTCTATTCCCCCACCCCCGCCAACATTTTTCTCTTTACACGCCTTAAACGAGTGATAACCACGTTAACGTTTCTCCTTCTTTTTCTCTCTCCCTTTTTCTTCGTCGAATAATATATAAATGCTCTTCTCTCTGCCGCTTATTTACAATCACGATTACTTCTTTTTCTTTTTTTTTCTTTTTTTGGCGCGCTCTCCTTCGCCGCCGACCTTACGATTTTACCCCTTACGCGCTACGTGTTCTCAATTTATATACAAAAGATATCGCTATGAGCAACGTCAGTCCGCACGGTTCTGCTGGGTTCACACTGAATTGATCATCAGATGATACCGTTAGATACCGTTGTTTTAACATTTACTAACAGTCTATACAATCGTCGTTTCTTTCGGCGTGTCCAATTTCATCACACCGTCGACTCGAAACGAGATCTGTCGACGGTAACGAAAGCACCATTATTTCGCCTGGTACACAAACATAGATCACCCGATAATTCGTAAAAAGCATCGTCCGTTTCGATTTTACCCTCTCACTGCGTCGAGTGGCGGCACCCTAACACAATTTTCTGTCTCTCCCTCTTCTTTATCGACACACGATTTTCATCTCGTTCACGTTCATCGCACAGGAATGTCTCTTTGTCCAATAGTTGACGAACCACGCGAAACCTCTGTGTCTATTACGTTGGTTACGTAACGTAAATACATTTTCTTCTTGCATGGTCACAACGTCAACGAAGTGGTACGCGCGATACGCGGCCGTGTTACGTTGTTTCCGATCGTCGAGCTTTAAGGATGGTCTCAGATGGGTGTCGGTAGGACCGTGAAATCCTGCAGCGCGGTCTTCACCGTCTCGTATATCGGCCTGTTCGTTTCGTCTGCACAGTAACCGTCGGCGGTGCAGAGTGTCTGCAGCTTCGTCAGGTAACTGTCGAAATTCTCGTGGCCCATCTTCTCCTGCGGTCCGCCCGGGGCGTTCGGTATTCGCACGTGCTCCAACAGCGTGATCATGTTGTCACGCAGCGACTGATAGTACTCGGTCAGGTTGTTGTTTCGCTGGGCAATCGTCGTTGTTTCCTGTAGAAAATGGAACATTTTTAATAGAAACATCGGTCTGTGGTAAACGTGCATCGATTAACTTTAACGATAATAAAAAAAGAAATCTACCGATAGTAACAGTAATATCTACCATACAAATTTTGGATATAGAGAATTTTAAGCTCTGCTATTGGAAGGGAGGGAAACTACTACGACAGCAGTGTGTTCTACGTTAACAACAATTGATACAGACTTCTTACAATTTGGGCTGAAATCGTGATAAACTTGTACTTATTTCACCGTACTTTCTTTAAATTCTAATCAGTTCAACGTTCCATGTGCACGTTGCAGTAGCGTGATCAGTTTCGTACATGAAAGTTTCAGCCCAAAAAATTTCTTATCATATCCTATATTGCTAGCAACCGGAAGTTTCTCTACCATATCTATCAGCGCATGGTAATAATCGATTACCGACTGAGTACAAGCGTACTGACCTTTTCACCTTGCTTCAGCTGGTTCTCCATGGCGGTGATATCGGAGCGCAAGCGCAGCACCTGCGATTCGACCCGAGCGTTCTCTCGCTGGAGCTCCGTGATCTCGGCCTCCAGTGTGTACAGATCCTCGCTCTGGCCACTGGCGGTACCGCTACCACTCGTGTTACCCTGACCCGAACCCACCGCACCCCCGTGAGCCGGACCACTGGTGTCCACTCCTGAAGATAGGACATACACGGTCCATTTTAACAATCTGTCTCACTCTTTCGTTCCTTATATTTTTTTTATTTTTGATTTTCTCGATTCTCAACAGCTTTCAACCCTGTTCTCGAGACTATTTTATTAAACTGTTCATTTCAGTTGGTAATTAATATTACGTATAACGATTAGATGGATATATATAGCAGTCTCAAGAACGCAGGTTCGCTCGAGGAAAATCATCGCAAAGCCCCAAAAGAAGGCTGATTTAAGAAGTCTGATCAACCCAATATCTTGACCGAAGCTCGTTCAAGAGCTCTGTCCACGTTCTATGACGGAAATGACTCGACGTTACAGAGAAAGATAATTACTAGTTTACGTAGTTCTTGACAGGTGTGCGGGATTCATATACAATAAAATATGTGAGAATGTGGCGAGAGCGTATGTAAGTAGCGCCAGGGAAGCTTCGGACAGCGATTTGGGTTGGCCTGTGGTAGTAGGGTAACGGTTTTTCTTTTTTTTTCTTTTTCCTTTTTTTCTTTTTTTTTTTTTTCGTAAAACGAGTAACATTGTCACATTGTAAGCTCGTTTTATCGCGCGACAATGATCGCTTGCTATATAGGCTAGTATACTCTAGAAAGTATCCCAAGTCGCTGCATTAGGAATTTGTCTGAAATGTGGGATCGGTACGGTTTCTTCTGCGAGTGGTTCGTGCTGGAGTGATGGAAAAGAGAGCTCGTCTACTCGTCTGATAATTTTTTCTGTTTCCGTTCATTTTTTTTTTTTTTTGGTTTCACGAGACGAGTGGACTCGTTTAAATCATTGACACAGACGCACGAACCTGACAGGAGTGCCGCAGGAAAACAGAATGATCCGGGACGATGTTAGGGTGATCGGGGGGTAGCGTGAGGTGCCATCATACCAGATAGAAGAAAAAAATGGGAGACACCGAGTGTTGGCTCGTTTACTTTTTTCAATATCGTCGTTCTTTTTTCTTTTTTTTTTTTTATTATTATCACTACAAAAATTCTTGTCAAAATTTTTCTTTTTTTCTTTTTTCGTTTGTAATGTAACGTTAGACGGTATCGATGACCGGATGTTGCCAACACTCGGACGTCATCTCGTAAAAAGTAAAATTACTGGTGTGTGGATCTTGTATGTAACACCGAAAACACATAGAAAAGAAATGGCGAGTACGTCAGTCCCTTACCTTCAAAAGTAAATGTTCTCCTCAAAGCTCAATGACAGGAAAGGAGCTGATCGTGATCCCAGAATAAATCAGAATATATTATTTTTCATTATTATGACATACGGTTGCTTTTTTCTTTTTCTTTTCTTTTCTTTTTTTTTTTTTCTCGTTTGAGATCTTTACATCTTTCTTTTGCTCTTGCACATAAGTAATGTGGGAGTAAGGAGATTCGCGCGGGGGGGGGCCAAATTCGTAAATTGGAGGAAGCAAATGTGAACATACACACGGTGGAAGAAAAGTCGAGGTGTCCAGTTCGAATGCGTTATTTTTTTGTTTTTTTCCTCTCTCTTTCTTTCTCGCTGGTCAATCGAATATTTTTCTCTGTGCATTGTCTCCCTGTTCTCTCTACGTGGAAAATGTGAAATCAAATAAAATCTCGAATAACACCTGGATGCCAATGTATATAATATTTAGAGACGAAGGAGAGCGAGAACGTAACGTAACATTTTAAGTAGAAACGACCAAAAAGAAGTAAACTGAATATACGGGTAGAAGTGGGACGGGAGAAAAAGGACGAGGTTACTCTTGTTGGTATGACAGCACATCATTGCGTGAAGAGTAGAGTATGGCATAGCATAGGATCAAGTATATAAAGGTCTTATATATGCACAAGTTGTTACAAATAAACGTTTAGAAATTTTGTCACGGTCTTTTTTTTCTGTTTTTCCTTCTTTTTTTTTTTTTGTTTGCCATCGACTCGTCCAAAAAGGTAGCAAATCGTTCTCGCGTCACTCGATACTATCGTGGATCTTACATGTTTCGTTAAGAAATTTTTGGGCAGTTTCGATGCAAAATTCAACGAAAGAGAAAAAAAGTTGAACACTGGACGAGTGTGACACGAGAAGAGAATGAAAGGCAAATTTTTCGATGATCATGCCTACTCTACAATTTTCGCTTCTACCCCCATCTCTGGTAGGCAATCACATGTCGCAACATCAGGTCCGTAGCTCGACGTGAATGAGGCCTCGAATTTTTAAACAGTGATTTTCTTGTTCAATTATCAATTTTTCGTCGACTCGTTCACGAAGAGCCAACCTATTTTCGTATACTTTTTTTCGTTTTTTTTTTCTTGTTTTGTTTTGTTTTTTTTTTTTTCGTTTTCCTTCCTCTCTCATTCCTCGATTAATAATGGTGCGCATGGATAATCGAAGTGGTCAACGACATCAGAGGCAGGTCGATCCTCACCGTTGATTCCTTTGCTGTACATGCTCGACATGTCCTCGAACTTTGGCTTCTTCACCGCGTGCCCGGCTATCGGACAACCTGACAGAGATCTGTGAGTGGAGAAGGAGCCGTTTATGTGGCCGATCCCGTCACACCCCGGCGTCGGACAATTTACACCTTCGAACTTCATCGCCGTCGCTGCGGCAACCGCTGCTTTGTGCTGCTCCATAGTACCTCCGGATTCTAATACTCGCGTCTTGTTCCTGTTCGCAATGGGGCAGCCCGATGCGCTGCAACAAGTCGTTGTGGTCGCAATTAAGATGATGTTGTTTCGGCAATTTCGCAAACGTTTGTCTTTTTTTTTTTATACGAAGCGTGGGTTTCTCGTGGGAAGTGATTGTCTCGAGATGAAAAATGTTGGGAAAACTTAAGTTTTCTGCGGTATTCCGAGATATGCGCTACCGTGCATAAGCATTTGGACACTCGACGCGATCTAATTGAAGGTTCATATGTCTTTACTATATTGCGACATTTCTACTTATAATTAGCAACAATGAATGTCGTTGAGGTGTAGAAGATCTAGGACGTAGTACATGGTCATAAATTTACCAACAAATTAAATATTGCGTTCGTCTACGTGTTCACCTGAAATATTGAAATATTCTTCTTTTCGTAGAATTCCATCTATTCTTACTAAATTCTCCACTTTATTTGCACCGAAACATTACATTACCACCCCCATGTTTCACCGTTGGCACAATGAAATTTTCGACAAACACTTGAAGTCGACGCACTCCAACGATTTCAGTTATTGCTTTTTCATTTGTACTAATTCATGTCAAATGTTATTTTCATTGGTATTCATAAACATTGTGTGGGTCGCCTGGGATAAGATCGCAAGCCAAAACTATATTAGAGAGTTTTATTTCAAGTATATTTCCTGCATAGTGTCCAAATACTTATGCACGGTAGTGTAGATGTTAGTTGGTGTTAATATTAACTGGGGTTGAAGCCTTTTGGGTTGACACGCGACAGGAAAAAGTGATTTTTAAGAAATTTTTGATCGAAATTCACTTGGTCGCCTTTAATATTTCTTTGTAATTAAGATGACGTTATTTTGTGAATTTTCAGATATTAGTGTTTTTGCAAGAAATTCGGAAATTGGGAAAATTTAAGCTTTCTAAATCTTCTGAGGTGTAAATATCAGTTGGCGTCGATATTAATTAAGGTTTGACCTTTTTGAAGGGTTGAAACGCGACAGTAAGAATTGATTTCTATAAAATTTGATTTGGTCAACTTTCAGATTTTCCAGTAACTAAGATGGCGTTATTTTATAAATTTCGAAACGTAAGTGTTTTCCCAAGAAGTTCAGAAATTGGGGAAATTTAACCTTTCTACGTCTTCTGAGATATAAGTATCAATTAGTGTTAATGTTAATTGAGATTGAAACGCAATAGCAAAAATTCACTTCCAAAGAGCCATTTATTGAAATTTATTTAGTCACGCTTAGTATTTCACGGTAATTCGTAAAGTTCGAAACATTTGTCTTTTTCTAACAAGCCTACCTATTTCGCACAAGTAATCATTTCGAAATTGCAGAAATTAGGAAAACTTAAGTTTTCCATGTCTTCCAAGATAAAACTCGATCAAGCTTCAATCATTCCAAATTGAGACGCGTCAAAAATTTATTCAACCAAATTACCACCCAACAAGATAATTCATCGTCACTCGATAATTTAATCTTACCAAAAAATATTCTCAATACCGAAAAGAAAAATTAAAAATAATCTTCCACATTCGTCAAGTTACAAGAATAATAAATGTAACAGTTACGACAGTCCTTAATAAATAACCTAATTAAAAAAAGAAAAAAAAGAACAATCTACATTCCAATCAACTACAAAACTGCTATACAATATATATCCTTTCAGAAAAAATAAATTAATCGATATTCAACTTGCCACAAGAAATCGCCAGGAAATCTTACCTGCGATGCGACAAGAATTTGCCAGTGGCATGGCCAGACCCGTCGCAACCGGGGATTGGACATCTGTAGTCCGAAATGCCAACACCACCATTACCCAACACCGTGCAATCCATCCGTACAGAGAGAGAGTGAGCATGAAATGAGCGGAAACCGCTGGTTATTAGTCAGCGTCTTCGCTTTTACGTTAGAGGAAGGCGCGGATAGGGTTTAAAGGGGACACACCGTCTGCCTTTGAAAGGGATGGGGGCTGCCCTTTTCGGTCTACCAGATCTTAGTACGTGCAATGCGGTCAGGAAGATACCCACGTAGCCCTGCGTGCAACGTGCGAACGCGGTGAAAGCTTAAATTGAGATCGCGATTACGTGTAACACACAAGTTGCACAGTTCGCAAGAGACTAGAATCTCCCCCCCGCCCCCTCTCAATTAATCCCATTCCATCTTTCTCTCTAATCTTGATCAAATCAGCCACGAGTCAATTGCGTTGATTTCACGTTAACTCTCGAACGTTAATTACTCTTTCTGCGAATTTTGCTAGTAGATGCAACGCGATCCCACGTGTGCACACACAGGTACGAAAATTAGGAGTTTAGATTGGTCGATTCGAAATGGTGGTTAGGTAATTTTGTCTTAATTCGAGGTGCATAGGGTAATTCCGGGAGAGATGAATCGGCGGGAGAGACGGACCAGGCAAGCATTTCCTACATTATCCGCCATATGCGGAACGCGTCAGTATTCTTTTGTTTTACATTTGTTTTACGGAAAGCGATCGAGCTTGGCTCTCAGTGTTTTCTCTTCCATATCTGGCGGATAACGTAGGAAATACTTGCCTGGTCCATCTCTCCCGCAATTACCCTATCTCGAGGAACGGAGAGAACGAAAGAAGGGTCAGACGATGACAAACCTCAATGGTTCCGAGTCTTGTCCGTCTCGAGGCTTGCTCTTCGGTTTGTTAGCACGTGGACAACCGGACAAACTTCTGTGAGATGAATAATTGCCGGTTACGTGGCCTGAACCGTCGCATCCCGGCGTAGGACACTTCAGTTCTTGAGAGTGTGCTTGGATCTGGGAACGATCGGCTCGCGGACAACCGGACAGGCTGTAAATTGAACAAAAGTTTCTCTTCTTTAGACCCATTCCACGTATACCATGACGATTTTGCGCTACTTTCTTCTACATAGATAACGAGTACAATATTTCAACGATCATCTTTTAGTCGAGGAAAGTTCCGTCGGAGTTAGCGCGATAGCGCAACAATCATCATGGCCAGGATCACGAACGTACACCTCAGAAACATCCAACGATGGCTTCAGCAACACATCGCATGCAAATTACGCGACGTTGCCAAGAAGTCTCGAGTACTTACGTCCGGAACCAGGTACAGTATTCGGGTACTATTAAAACATTCTTTTTTAAGAAGACCTCGATGAGATTTCATTTGACAAATTGAACTTCCATAGAAAATAGAAAATTTCAAAAATTTTGGCGATTCGTCGATCGAAAGTAGGAAATATTTTCGCTCACCGAGATCGTCTAGAGTATCGGGTGCTTATAGATTAAGATCGTTTTAAAATGAAAGCAGCCCTTAAGCACGATTTATACTTGGACGACTTGCCTTGCGTCCAGTTCGAACGAAGACATTGAATAAGGGAGATTCGTTTAGTGAAACGACCCATTCCCTCTCGAGGATGATTTTTTTCAAAAAATGATCGAGTTGAGTCTCTTAGATCGGAACAGCGGGTATATTCCCTGAGGCTAGTCGAGTTAATTGGTGGACGCATAATCGAAACGGGCAATCAACGATGTATAATAATTAGGTAGATAGATGTATATATATATGATAGCATGCAAATGGCAACGCCGTGTTCCAGTTGGATCACTCATGAGGTGTCGCTCGTACGATCGATCGCGTTTCAGGTTCATGTCAATACAAGGTTAGCCTTAACTCTAGGAACACTGAAAGGGAGAGCAGGGAGCACACTCACACCTGACCCCAGTGAAACTCGTCAATTGCCAATTGTCCTTCTTTGTATTTGGAATATTTCAAAGATGTGTGCAACACGTTGCCGAATACGGTGCACTTATGTTACTTCTGGTATTATTTTTTTTTTTTGTATTGCAGTTCTGCTCTGACATGGTCATTGGCAACAGTTCGCTACGAAGCTGCCCACTCGAGGCTGGCGAAGCGGTTGTTAAACGGGCGGGTTTGGTGATATTGTATAAATACATAAATATATAGAGAGAGATGCGTACGAAAATGAATGTCAACCCTTTCACTGCTATCGGCGCTTATGGGCGCTTTGAAAATTTTCTCGCGGTGTGATTTTGATGCCTATAGGCGCAGTGAATGTTTTCTCATACGGTGTCCTTGGCGCCTATAGGCGCTGTGAATATTTTCTCGCGCTGTGACTTTGACACCTATAGGCACTGCGAATATTTTCTTGCGTCTTGATTTTGGCGCCTATAGGCGCTGTGAATATTTTCTCGCGCTGCGACTTTAGCGCCTATAGGCGCTGCGAATATTTTCTCGCGCTGACTTTTGCGCCTATAGGCGCAGTGAATGTTTTCTCATACGGTGTCCTTGGCGCCTATAGGCGCTGTAAATATTTTCTCGCTCTGTGATTTTAACGCCTATAGACGCAGTGAATATTTTCTCGCGCTGACTTCAGCGCCTATAGGCGCTGTGAATATTTTCTCGCGCTGACTTTTGCGCCTATAGGCGCTGCGAATATTTTCTTGCGTTTTGACTTTGGCGCCTATAGGCACTGTGAATATTTTCTCGCGCTGTGACTTTGACACCTATAGGCACTGCGAATATTTTCTTGCGTTTTGACTTTGGCGCTTATAGGCGCTGTGAATATTTTCTCGCGCTGACTTTTGCGCCCATAGGCGCTGTGAATATTTTCTCGCGCTGACTTTTGCGCCTATAGGCGCTGTGAATATTTTTTCGCTCTGTACTTTTAACGCTCATAGGCGCAGTAAATATTTTTTCGCCCTGTGATTTTAACGCCTATAGGCGCTGCGAATATTTTCTCGCGCTGTGCCCTTGGCGACTTTCGGTCTTAATTTAATCCATAATTTTTGCGCTTAGCGCACTTTCATCTTAATTCAATAAAATGACAAATTGAAAAATTTTAACTTCAGAATTTTAAAAAAATTTTAAAACGCCAAAACGAAAGATTTCTCGCGTATCAAAACCTGCCGCAGCGAAAGGGTTAATTACAGTTACAGCTCAAGATAAACTGGTGGAAGCATCGTAGACGCGCGTATACTTCGAGATACGAAGCTGCTCTTCACCGTGATCGTCTTAATGATTTTGCCATCCCTTTTCGTAGGGGTCGGGTCGAAAATAGGGAGCAAATGGTATTTCATTCAACACGAAACTCATCTACACACTCTGGTTATAGTAATATATATCGTACGATAACGTAATAAGAAAATGGGAGAACAATTTGGACAAGTGGATGGTAGAGGATAGAATATTGAATCTGAAAAAAGGTTTACACAAAGAGACAGAGAGAGAAAAATGAAGAAAGGAGAGCGGAGCTGGAAAAAAAGAAAGATAAAGACAGACCGTAGAGATGTAACGAAAGAAAGAAACGAAAAATTGTGTCACATCGTACGCTTAATGTAACAAAATATCTATTTATACCAATGAATGTTCACACGTATATAATAATAATAGATATACAACAATATCGATTAGGTAGAGTATACAAGAGAGGTATCAGCCAGGAAATGAGGGGGGTGGTGATATGGGTACTCTAGACAAAATGATATAGTGTCACAAAACACTTAAGAAGCCACTACGCCACGGACCACCAATATGCAAAACGATGCAAAACCCCATCTATGTTATTTTCTCCCATTTCTCGTGAGAGATCGCACTGAATGTCTGGATGTGTTCGTATAGGGAGATATGTCGACTTGTGTGTTTCATGGAACGAAATTTTCAAACATGGGAACCGAGCTACTTAAGGAATTTTGCTTCAGGTTCACGTAACAAGGATCCAGGAAATAATCGTGTGTAAGTTTCCAATGGTAATGTGTGTGTATGTACCGTATACTACAGTGGGTGATCAAATTAATAGAGCCACCTGCAAAGAATTAATTAATTTTTAGACGAAAGCCTAGTTACACACTTGGCAACACTTTAGGCAATATTATCCGCCATATCGACGTTATTTTGCATGAGTAGGTGCTGCCAGTCGCAAATTGGCAACTGCGTGTTACAGTTTCATTGATTTATAGATCACGAGCATTTGAATTTTTCTTATCGTATTTTCACTGCTTATAGTCTACAGTAAATTACTTAAAATGTATCAAGGCGGTAATTGCAGCAAAAAGTGGCGCTACTTATTGTCACTTCTCACCTGTATCTTTCACAGCTAAATAAGCTAAGTTTAACTTCCTACCTGAATAATTCAATTAAAAATTATTCAGAGTAAAAACCTTGATATTGTGATTTTACTTCTATACAGACCCAAAAAACATATTTCTCGTACTGGGGCTCTAATAATTTCATCGCCCACTGTATGTATGTGTGTCTGTGTAAGATGTTCAGCGTGCGTGCTTGCGTGCTGCATCGCTATATCAATATATAAATGATACACAACGGGATGTCATCGTCGGAATGTAAAATGTCAGTGTCAATGTCAATGCTGCCTTGCCTTCTGTGGGTAGCGTAGTTTCCCGAGACATGACCCATGCCATCACAGGACGACGTGGGGCACTGTATCAGCTCCTTGCCATCGCGACCACGGGGGGCGGGCCGAGGCGCGAAATTCAAAGAGTGCCGCCTCATATTCATACTGCACCGAACAACATCAACACAATGAGACACTCTGAACACGATTGCTCGTCTCTCGTATGCCCGCACCTTCTCCAATGCTTTCTTAATCGATCGACTAATCGCGCGCCCATTTGCAACGTCGTACAATGGATGACCGTGTGTGATTATTGTAATTAGTTATTTTTTAGCTAGACCTCCTTCGTTCGTATCCTCGACACTGATATACCGGGTGTCCCGTAAGAAGCGATAAAAATGGTGACAAAGGTCCTTGGTGATTTTCAATGAAAAATAAACGGAAAATGCGGAATATTTTTTTTAGGAAAGTTCGGTTTTCGAGAAAATTGAGTTCGAAGATTCTCTCGATCAGTAGTGCTGATAATTAGCGGTAATTTTACATTTCGTAAAGAAATAGTGTCGTGGAAGAATCGTAAAAGCTTCAAAATTAAAACGTCAAAATTCCATATCGCGAGGTCGCGATTCTCCGACTAAAAAATCAAGGATTTCTATGCGTTGACGGGAATGTCGCTTCCAACAATTCACTCAGTAGTGTAAATTAAAATTAAGAAAGTCAATCCTCTCCGGGTAAACGAAAGAATCGTAGAAAAGCTTTAAAATTAAAACGTCAAAATTCCGTATCGTCGGTCCACGATCCTCTGACTCAAAGATCAAGGATTTCCACGCGTTAACGAGAATGTCACTTCCAACAATTCATTCGGTAACGTAAATTAAAATTAAGAAACGCGACAATAAACACATTACCAACACTGATCACGACAAACACTTAAACTCGATTTTCTCAAAACCGAAGCCTGACACAAAAAAATTCTATTCCCCATTCTCAACTTATTCGTTCCCCCAGAATCACCCGCCACGAGACACACCCGGTGTATCCAAAGAACGACGAGCGCACCCCGTGACAAAGTTTCGATAAAAAATTTCCTCCGGCGATAATAACGAGGACAGAACGACGGAAAGCGGTTTAATCTGCAAGGCTGGGAACATCCAGCGTTGCTCCGGACATCCAGGGTACGAGCGTGGGCCAGAACGCAATCGCTGCGTCGCGTCGTTACAGAGCTCTGGATAGCAACCGGAAAGTTTTATTGCGCTCGGCAACTTTTCCTTCTCGGCTCGGCCGAGAGAATGAGAGAGAGAGAGAGAGAGAGAGGGAGGGATTCCCCGTGTGTACGTACAGCGGGCGTGATAGCGACATATGAGAGAGAGAAAAAAAAATGGCGAAAAGTTCGCGGCACCGCGCGCCGGTCGGTGGAGAAAGAGGCAGGAAGAGGCGCAGCAGCACGAGGAGGAGGAGGCAGAAGGAATATACGCGGATCAGAACACGAGAGAGGAGAGCAGTTTGCTTCTGCTTTTTTCTCTCGTCTCCTCGTAGTCTCGTAGATGAACCAACTACCGCCGGGCTATGAGAGAAGCCTCGAAAAACCTCGATGGCCCTTGAGTAGCCGCGATATTGCCGGCCAACCGAGCCAACGGATGCGGACTTGAGTGCAATTCACCCGGCACGGCCCCCCGGAATCCTACTGCCTTTCGTATTTTCCCAGCCTCCGTCTAACCACGACTTCTCTTCTGTCTTCATACGAACGATAAGTCCTCGCGTCTGTCCGTTTACTCGACTACCATCGTCGCGATTTCGTGAACGATCGGGGACTGATGAATTTAATCGACGTTCACTTATGGGGAAGAACGGGATGACCGATCCTTGAGATGTATGTATTTTTTTTTTTCAGGGGTTTTATTGCTTCGTAAGGTTTATTGCGTTCTGAAGGAGCTACGATGAGCTTCGGAGGAGAGCTCGATGTGATTATCGTTCGAGGGCTGTTGATGTTGTACAGAAATATTGGGACGAATTGTTAATTTTGCCGGGGAAGTGCGAAGCCTGGGCAATGTACACTCTGTCTAAGCAATGCTTAATGGGTAACGATTTGAAAATGGCGTTTTAGACTTTGTCTTTAACACAGATTTAGGCAAAGTTTTGATTATTAGTTTGGGGTAGGTTCGCCTTGCGGTCGTTGAAAATTTGTTGAGAGCATGAAAAATAATGCTTTAAATGAATAATAAAGATTGTGAGGAGTAAAGTCTTTTGGGGAAAAGTTGCCAAACGAAGAAAGAAAATCTTAAAAATAAGATAAGAAATGAAAAGTTTGGGTAAATTCGCGGCAATGCGTACATTGCTTCGGTAGAGTGTACGTTGCTGGATTTTACACTTCACCGGTAAAATTGACGCGCTGTAATTAAAGGGATTTTATATACGTTCCTTCTCTAATTCTTGAGATAACAGCTTCATAGCACACTAAATCACTGGTAAAAAAAACTGATAAGAAAGAGTAACGTCACTTCCTAAGAAAAAACCCAGGATACGCTAGAAAATAGTTTCATACCACAGATTCGAAGTTGCAAATGTATACCAACGCTGTACAAATATTTCCAAAAACAATTTACTCGCGATCTAACCCACTTTCCGCTTAAAAACCCATTCGATTCTAAACTTAAGAACGAGACTCGTAAGTACCCAAAATTCACGGCATTGATATAAAATTGGCCCGAAGCGTGATCGTTACTTTTGCATCGTTCATCTTGAAACTGCAACGAAATTCCACGCGTAACCGCCCCAAGTGTCAACTTTCCCCGAAGAATCTCGGCAACTTCGTCGAACGGACGCGCGGAATTCCGGGTTGGGCGGAGATTAGAAAAGAGAGGAAAGCAGTTTTGCCGGAGGTATCCGTGGTGCATTTCAAGGGTCTAACCTCGACGGGACGACGCGGGTCTCGCCCCATAATCCAGTGCGGTGGCAACTGATTATACCCCGCCTCCCCTTTCGACCTTATCCACCCTTGGCAGCTCACCGTCCCCCTCTCCCCTGCCCCCCTCA
>NW_017100162.1:53709-84202 GCF_001263275.1 Habropoda laboriosa
TCCACCGTACCGCCGAGCTTTACGTCAATTAGAATAAGGTTGGCACTTTCGGTACGAAGAGTAATTACTTTAATTAACAAAATGGAGGTAGGTATGTGCGACCTCCGCCTCCCTCTTGCGCCGACGTTGGCCGCCACCGATGTTGCCTCCCCGTGCCTTTCCAGCCCGCGAATATATACGCGTATACCGCGAATAGAGATTCGCGCGACCCTTTCCGCAAGGCAAGTACCAAATGTGCGATGCTCGCATGCACGGATTCATAAGCGCGTGGACGTTACTCCGGCTCATTGGACATAGTCGGAACACCCGGAATGGAACGTTTCATTTGCGGTCTGATTACGCAGTCTCTTTTGTTCTACTGCGATCTGGGCTGAGACGATTTGCTTAGAACTTGGAACGATCAGGGGTACGTACAAGTGGCGTTCAGTTTTGGAGTAAGCGATTTTGTGGTTCTCGATTCTTTGGTTATTTTGAAAATAAAAATTTCAGCCGAGAAGAAGTGAGAATATGTGGGAAAATTATTGAAAAAATGTAGTTATTTCAGATATTTAGTAGAGAAAGTTGAGAAAGCTTGTGAATGATACCAAAGAAATTTCTGAAATTCGAGAGAAAATTTTAACACGTTCTCTACCACGTTGCTTGTGTACGAGTGACAGCGAGGTTTTCTTTAGAACCGAGTTGCTCGTACTTTTTGCTCAATAGAGTAATTCTTTTAATTACAGATTATGGCATTAGTTTAGATAATGCATAGTGTACTCGTTGCTTCAACAAAAGGAAATAACTGCATTTTTGTTCGAACAAATAAAGAAAAGGAAAGAAAATTGTGTAATAAAAGATGCGACTCATTGTATATGAATGGCTCTTTCGGCTCATGTCACTCACTTTTCAAAAGGAGTCAAAAAATGAAAACGATCAAGAAGTGTTTCGATAAAAGAAAAGGAAGCTGTGACTAAAACTATAAAAGTGATTCAAAGAAAAAGAATGTTAAAAACAAGAAAAAGTTGGATCATTCTAAAACTTTGTATAGAAGACAGAGAACGTGTTAAGTATTGAAACAAATTATGTGCTTCCAACTTAAGACACTCCAGAAATGTAATTACAATGTTTCCACTAAACTTCGACGTTCACAATTTTACACTGTACTTATGCGTACCCCTTTAACACGTTAAGCGCCATGTCAGTCACCGGTGACTGACACTATACTTTCCGTTCAGGCCGCGTCAGTCACTGTTGACTGACGATATACAATTTAAAAAATTATATTATTCTATCAATAAATTTTAAACAATTTGGAGATCATAAAAGAATGTACCTAAATATTACTTGTTACAAAAAAAAATTTTAACGAGTATTATTAAAACACACGCAGTCTTATCGCAACCTTACACAGATCTCCGGCCGCCAGCATATCGCGGGCTAAACGGAAAGGAAGACAAGACAGGCTTGGCGCTTAACGTGTTAAGATCGTCATCCAATACATTCGTTTAAGAACAATAACATAGACTCGCGAGAACAAAAAGGGGAGGTTAAAGCACTAATCAGCAAGTACAGTTGATACTTGTTATTTCCAAAACGTCTCTAGAAATGTTGAGTTTTCCGATGAACCGGAAACGTCGCGTATATTCTCACGATCGCGGAATAATGTTTAAAGGGAAGTAAATGATCGAGTTCCTTACCTATCGTCTTTACCCGTGGGTTTATCGAGAGGTCCGACCGTGTGCTGTGGAGGTGGCATACTGTAGCAGGGTGTCGGCGTGTAGCCAGCTGGGATTTGGTAACCGGAAGTCACGGGACCACCGGGATAAGTTCCACCGCAATTGTAGCCTGCAGTGGGGTAAGGGGTGTACGTGTTCCCAGGATATTCCGGTTGAACGCCTGTCATTCCATAGCCTGGGTGCGGGCTCATTGGTCCGTAACCTGAGAATGCGAAATATGCGGAACGTAATTTTATTGCACATTTATAATAACGCATTGTAATATGTAGGTCTTCGTAAAATATAGTCAAATAAAAATGGACATACGATACAAAGGTACATATATTTGAATTTTATTCTATGATACATTAAATGAAACAGCTATTTTTGTTCGTTTGCGATATCACATTCTTGCGTTACTTTCAGTAACGACGGTATTAAATATTGTCGTGTTCGTATTTAACTTCGTATCAGTCTACCATTCTTTATTCACTTATGCAAATACCCCGTTCGTCGAAACTGTGAAACTGTTTTTCGACCTTGTCGAAATGTTCGTCGGACTGCCGGCTGAGGTATACAGTTTGTAACGAATATATGAATTATTTATGCTTAAAAATTACTGTCTGATTAATTTTTGATAATTCAGAAAATGTTATTAAGAAGAACTTGAATGCATCTCTTAATATTGATATTTTTTTGCATATTAACATTTATTGTTCATAATGCAACGCTACAAACAACATTGAGGTAAATCCAACGACAAATTTTCGAGTTCCTAACCTATGACGTGCTGATAAGCAATAAAAATGGCTGACACACGAGGAACGAATATTGGTTAGGTTATGTTAGGTTAGAAATGAATATTGGTTCCAATCAGTTTTAGTCGTGAATTAAGAAAATTTGAATTACTCAAAATTGATATACTACTGTTCAAAGTCACTTTAAGGTCATAATTTCACAGATCATCGAACTCGTCGAAAAAATGTCAGTGACCTTAGCGGGACCATTTTTCATCTTCACCAGATTCACGTCCTCGAACCATATACGTGCAAACTTCTCTCAATCATTTTTCCTCCCATTCAATAGCAACAAAAACAATTTCAACAGTTTCAAGATCAACATCAGTACTTCGGTCAAAACAGTGCCACAAAGAAACAACTTAAAACGTACCACCGAGACAATACGAACGTAAAGTGCATACAGAAAGCTATCCGATTTCACAACAAACCCCATAAGCTTCTATATCACGAAATACCGCGCAGTACCACGATAACGAACTTGATAAAGAATCCTCTTTTCCCTCCCCTTGAAAAATATACCACCCCGAAAAAGAAAAACAAGAAACGAGAGCAAGAAGCAACCGGAAGGTGGGGACAAAGGTTCAGCCGGTACGACAAAAAAAAAAAGAAGAAAAAAAAAACAAGAGGTCGAAAGCGACGCGTCGCTTGATTAACCGTTGTAAAATCTACGCGTTTATTTACCGGCAAGAATTCATTTCGTCTGCAGTGCAAATAGCCAACGGACGAGGAAGGGCGAAGCGAACGTCGCGCGAACACGACGACGTCGAACGAACGAATGAACCTGGCATGCCATACGCGGAGCTGTGTGCTCGAATGTTTCAATTTCAATAACTACTCCCCAGCGTCAGAGTCCGCACAATATTGGCCGCGCCGGACTTTTGCCATGCTACGTGTACGCGAAATATTGATAATTAACAATGGTCGTGTACCGCCACAGGGAGAGAGAGAAAGGTGGGTCCGGTAGAAAGGGTGCTGCTGCTGGTTTCGGTGCACATCCACGCGGCGAAAGAGGATAAGAGGGTGAGGAAACGGAAGGTGGGAGGAGAGGAAGGGATGGCCGGATGGGCGAGAGAAAGAGAACAGACGACAGGGACGAGTAGAATGGGCTGTAGGTTTGGAATGCCAAGGCACAGAGAGACCGAGGAAAATGAGAGTCGGGGCCATAGGTGCCTATTATGGCAGTCATGTACTGTTCTGGCGAATTTTTATTCGACGGTTGTAACCGCGTATCGCGCGCGCTCTCTCTCTTTCTCTCTCGTTCCGCTCCTCTCCCCAAACTAAACCCCCGGAGGGCGTTGAGCTCTTTGTTCTTTTCCGTATCCCTTCGTCCATGGATCTCCTCCCTATCAACCTGACGCTGGGTTACACGTGGCCGATGTAGCGACACGCCGACGCGTTCGCGTGTACCTTCAAGTATACGTGGGTTACGTTGAAATTTAGAACGTCAAGTAACCCGCGTTCTGTCCCACCACCACACCACCCCGCCCAAACCTAACCAATTTCGTTTCGTTCGAAGCGAGTTAGGTTGTCGAGGTAATTTGTTCCGATGTCTCTGGTTAGCGAGTGTTACAGTTTCCGTTGCTACGCGACGATGAATGGCGGACTTCGAGGTAGCAGCCTAATTGGATTTTCTTTTCATTCGATATACTGGTTACCGCCGCGCGGTGGATATTTCGACCGCGTTTGCCAACTTTCGGAACGGTGGGGATTTCGGGTGTTCTCGAATTTTGAATCGGTTCGAAGTTCGGTTCCGGCGAAAAATTGCTACCGTTTCGATTTTTTCCGGAATATTACGTTACAGACAGAAATGAGGATGGGAGGAAGATAGTTTGCACACGTCTTCGAGGCTGAATAGTAGCTTTCGATCGTTCCAATCCGACAATGCGCAGATGTTCTATCAATTTCACAAAGGGTTTAACCCCATTGACATACTATGTCAATTATGAACCTTAATTTTTCTAATAATTTCTTTCTACGAATCATGAAAATATTGGAATAATTTATACTATTTTTGCATTATGATCAGGAATAATTGGCACCAATATTACCGAGGAAAAATTTTTAGTGACCGAACGGGGAATCGAACCCGCGACCTCAGGTTGGCAAGTCGAGCCTTTGCGCGCTACGCCAACAACTCCTACTGTATTTTCCCTCGTCGGTTTCCTATTTACTCATGCTTAGATTCTTGTTACAAAGAATATTCGCGAATAACCGTACAAGCCTACTTTGCAGTGATTCCTACATACTTCAATTTTTATAAAATAAAAGAGAGTCGCTATGCAACCCTAATATATCGAAACTATTTCATGGTAGAATCCACTGGATTAAAAAAAAGTCTGAATACGAACGTTAACGACAGAAATCAGTTGAATGGAACAGTGTCGCGGGTCATAAAGCGTTTCCGCGAGATGGATGACGAATTATCTGGCAAGTTAAGCGATAAACAGCGATAGCTCACCAGTGGGATCGCGGTAGGCGTCCATGTAGTGGGAACCCCCACTGTCGGGGGTGCTTTCTCGACTGTAAGCCGTGACGTGCACACCGGGTGGCGGGAAGCCTGGCACAGGCCTGATTCCAGGCCCCCCGCTGAAATTGACCGGCTCGTTTGCCGTGGAGAAGTCCACGGGCTCGGTTTGCTCCTCGATTGGTCTGGGCGCTGGGAAACCAGGTCCAACGGGAACCGCCACAGCTTCTCCGTGGCCGGTTGGATACTGTGGACTTGGCGCGCCGCTGTAATCAGATGAAGATGATGGACGATTTAATATCTCTCCCTTCTTCGTTTCATTCCCGTTTCGTTAGGAGGGAAATATTCGTGGATTAAAGTGTTTCTAATCTTGCCTCGTGTATACAGGGCGAACACCGCGTAATGTAATTGCTTTAACCCTTTAACGTCATTTGGAACAGTGTCAAATTTTCTCTTTTCGATGTTCGACAGCGTGGCGAAGAAACGAACTTGAATTGTTCAATTTACAAGTGTCGCCGAAAGTTAAAATGAAAGTGTCACCAAATGGGCGTTGATGGATTAAATTATTCAATTCCAAGTGGAACGATCAAAATTCTTTTCTGCCATATGGTTCAACGAGGCTCTTAACACAATTTTAGTATATCTTTTATCGGTTACTTTTCTTTAAATTTACCCTAAGCACACTGTATTTAGTGAAAGTAAAGACTTGATTTACGAAATTTAATTTGAGGAAGATTTTACGAAGTATATCTTGGACAAATGAAACGTCAATTACCTGTGAAGCCTGTTTACGCTGAGATCGAGGGTCTGTCCTTGCGGGCTGGGAACCTGAGGACTCGCAGTCAAGTGGGGACTTGCTGCTGCCTGAGGACTGCCACCTACCGTTTGACCTCCTCCGTACTGAGGGCTAAGACTATTAGAACCGTACGGTGGCGCCTGTAATTACAATTAACGTGATATTTTTTTAATAATTTCTTCAACTTTATTTTTTTGGATTTTGGAAACTTTAGAAATATGTGCTTACCTGAGGGCTCGTCGACGTGACGCTGGAGGTTGACAAATCCATCACCGAGCCACCTGGAGAAGTTGGAGGACCACCGGGCTTCTGCATTTGTTGGACTTGCGCCACCGTGACACATTTTACTGCAACAACGAGAAAACGATGGAACGATTAGAAGAAATTCTGTGAATGTTACGAGTTGTTTTGAAACCCTAATAGAAAGACTTCGTAAACTATATAACTCTGATACTTAAAACGTTGTGGTTTGTGACAATTTAATATAACCAAACAACCTGTATTTCTAATACCACGTTTATAAAATATTTAATTTCCAATTTTTCCGTAGATTAAACCACCTTCTCAGTGGAGCACACTAAGACAATATCTATAGTTTTGCAGAAACAGAATTCAAAATTTTTCCTTTAATATATTCTACGTGACACAGATTTAGAATACTACAAAAATCCTTTATTTCCTTCGTTATGACTTAATATGCATTACGAATACGTAAAGAAGTCATTTTTACGTTTTTCTCACCACAAATAGTGTTTCAACACTATTCCCACGACAATTAAAAATGAGGCTAGGAAAAGATCCTCACCATCCTCAGTCTTCATCATTCCAGCAGCCGTAGCAGCGGCCATCGCCATCTGATGTTGCTGCGCAGCAGCCGCGGCCTCCTGATGATAAACACGTTCCTGTTCCTCCGGAGTCATTCCAGTCTGTCCCAGATAGTACATATTCGTCCTCGAGTGCAGTTGCTGCTGCTGCTGCTGCTGTTGCTGCTGTTGCTGCTGTTGCTGCTGCGACTGAATCGGCGCACAGCTCTGAGTGTCGTATCTCTCGTAAGCGGACGTGGTGCCGGGGTCGTAAGGTCGATGATTAGCCGCGCTGGCAACCGCGTTCTCGTAACCTCTCGCGTTCGCGATCTCGTTCGAATAGGTGACAACAGGTCGCGCGATATTGCTCGCGCCAGGATGCATGTAGGCCCTCGCGTGTTCCGCCGATCTGTGATGATAAAGTTCCTCGCTGGTGGTGGCCGCAGCAGCCGCTGCCGCCGCTGCGGCCATCATGGCCGATGGTTCGTAGGGAGATCTCTGAGACATCTGATGACTCATCCTCGTGTCCTCCACCATCGGCATCGGGTAAGCTACGGTGGGTTGCATCGGCAGAACGTGATGCGTGGGATGTTGACTGGGATGATGTATCGTCGCGCCGATGGATCCCCTGGATCCCATGGCGTCCATCGAGGACATCGACGAGGAATTCGAGTCTTGATTCATGTACGAGTCGTAGGTAGGTCGTACGGTTGGTGGTGGTGGCGGTGGTGGTGAATTGACTCGACAGGAAGTGGTCTCTTCTGTCTTCGGTACCAACAAATCGGACGTGTTCTGCCCTCTGGTAGGTAATGTGTTGCAACAACTGCCGCTCGGTGTCATGTTCTCGGTTTTAGGGACGACTTTGGTCGTACGGGACGAGGGACTTTCCTCGGGAGTTTTCGGTGGTTTCACGTTGATCCCTGTGCTCTTCGTTGTCGTGTAATAGTCGTAGGTCAGGCTGCTCAACACAGGTTTCGTGTCCTGCGCCGTGGACCCGTACTGAGAGTAACTCTTGCTATCCATCGACGGCGGCAACAGGTTCGTACTGATGTATTCTGGCGGGATACCGGACACTGTTGTGAAAATATAACGTGTGTCGTGTAGTTTATGTTGGCGGAATATGACGGTGGAATTAGGTTTGTAGTTTCGATTGGTATAGGCCTCCTTTTCAGTTAAAGAGCATGCTGGTATCTACGAATGTTCGGAGCAAACGACATGCTTAGGTGAGCGGGGGATATGAGATATGCGTAGACTTTGAATGTATCACCACGTATTGCACTTCGTTGCGAAGGTAAGTAATTTGTGAAGCAAGAATTTTCACGTTTTATTTCGTTGCGTTTAAATGATCGTATTGCGAAATTGCGAGCTCCTGCTTCAATGCTTCTGTGACAAATTTCAGACAGATTTGAGACAATTTGACGTTCAATTCTTTAGTATCATTCCACTTTCCTTCGTATCTTGAAAATTTGTTTAATAAAGAACAACCAATTCCTGAAGGATGCAGAGAAAAAGCGAACAGAGTTTAAAGAATGCGAAATTTAAATAGGTAATTAAAATATCGCAAATAAATAACTGAAAGACAGGTTATCGAAGAGGTTAAACGAAATTAAAATATTTCAAAAATATTGTCACCGAGAAATTGAGAAACCAAAGTTTCTCACATTTAATGTTTCAAAGTTCATCCCCTCTCTCCTACAAAGTTTCAATTTCTGCACTCTGTCAGTTTCTCCCCTACACCATTCAAATTTCATCTTATCATCGCTGCTACCTTAATTTCTCGTTTAATTAATTTCTCGCTATATTATTCCGATGCAACAGAAAATTGCCACCAATCACTGCCAAACACGTATCTATCTCTTATTCCGCAAAAAGCATCGCTTACGTTTACCCCGAGAAGTTGATGAAAAAAAGGGAAGCAATGAAGTCGGTTCAGCGTGAACGCGAGAACTATCGAGGAGCAATCCGAGGATTACTTTCGCGGCGTTCGGAAGGCTTAAGCGCCGATCCGATTTCACGGGGGCGGCTCGACGCGTTGGATTTTCGCGGCGGGCGAAATTCCAGGCACGTTGGGGAGGGTTGCTGTGCCGCCTTACCTTGAGCCTTGTGTCGTGCCTCGCGTGCGGCCTGCTTATTGGCCGCGGCAATGGGACATCCGGACAAGCTTCTGTGCGTGTTTCGATTCGAGCTGACATGGCCACGGCCGTTGCAACCAGGCGTTGGGCATTTCAAAATAGTCTCATGCATCGCCAGAACTGTGAGAACCCAGAGACACGTGGCGTGGTTACAGAACGCTGCTATTTATTCTCCTTTCTCTTCGATCGTTTCTTATCTTTCTTTCGTTCCTTTTTTTTTTTTTTTAAATACATATCACACATAACAATCGTAAGACCACACATACGTATACACGCACACCGAGATACGATCGGTAGAACGGTGTTATTTTTTCTCCTTTTTTTTTTCATTGAGATCACAGCTTTTGTTATATGCGTTGAGTATAATTATGATTATTTTGTCGATAACACGGTTCGTTTCTTTCTAACACGTTCCGCGTTGTGTTCGATGCTCGACCGATGAACACCGGAACGAAAGAATGTTGTGTACAGTAGTATACAGAGAGAATTAGAGGAAGAGAAGAAGAGAGAAAAGTAGAGGAGAGAAGAGAGAAATAAGAACAATAGACGGGGTACACAACGTTACGGGATGAAATAAACAAATAAAATGTGTAATAGTACAATCAAGTATACCGAGCGGGTAGAGAGAAACTCAAGTAAAGACATAATCAATCGAGTGACAAAATTATAAGACAACAAACTTGCGATTCTTGTGTATTGTTAGGGGGATTCTGGCGTGCGTTCTTGTGTCAGGGACGATTACTTCTCTAATCTTCGATGTAATAAATAATGTGCAAGTTTTTCTTCAAAAAAATCATTTTCTATTTTCAATTCTAAAGAAAGTCTGATACATTCGAACTTCGATATTTCACTATCAACGCGATAAATTTTAACGTTACTAAAAATTCAATATTAATACTATCAACGTGACAAGAATGTCGAGGCATACAACAATCATAACTCTGAAGACTCCGTATGATCAATCAACGGTTTCACCATCGTTTCGATCATTTTAACATGGGGATGAAGCATCTGGCGTGTCCTACAGGGTTGATCGACGCGTGACAAGCGTCGACTTTTATTCTTTTTAGGTAAAGGGAACCGTGTGTGGTCACATGAGTGTGTGATCGCCGTTTAATTATACCCAATCGCACAAAATCCTCCGTTCGGAGCCGGCGTGCACGCACACGCGTTAACGGCTGGCGTCGCACCGCCCGTGTCTCGAGTTCTCCAGATGTTCGTAGGTACGGCCAACGTAACCAAGTTCAAGTGTGGTGATAATTCTCTACTATAATTAAAAACTACAAACAGAACGATAAAATTAAAACGGAAGTGAAACGCAATAAATAAAGCTCTCTACCCCGCAAAACGAAAAGCACAAAGAATATAACAGACAGACACATAGACACACATAATAGACGGGCACAGTTCACAATGAGCCCGTATTTTTTGTCGATTCGTTCGAAGTGGAAGCAAATTCGTTTTTACCGAGTGGAAAAATTAAGCTCGTTTCTGTGATTTTTTTTTTTTTTCGTTTCTCTTTCGATTATCATTGAACAATTGGCATCGCGTGTTTGGTACTGCGAGAATTCGTGTGAAATTTGGATATTTTTCGTGAATTTCTTTCCCTTCGGTGTAATTTGAAATGGAGAATATCGTTGATAGGATGGAACCGTGAATTTTCGATGGAAATGTAGATTAAACGGAACGCGTGCTACCCCCGGATGGAACATAAGTACAGCCGTTCACGCTCGTTCACTCGCTACTTCCTTGCCCCGTCGCGTGAAAAAGGCAGTCTCGCAAAAAGAAGATGCATCTATGTAACTACGATAAGAAGTAAGAATGGTGGTGCCGATCGCTGGCTACTTACTCTCTGGCGTTAGTTTATCCTTTCGTGGACAACCGGATAGGCTGAAATCACGATAGGAAAATGTGAAACATAATTGCAGTTGTTAAGGAATTAAGAGAATCTAGCATATGTATATTTCGATACTGAACATCTTGAATGAGCTTATGATTAACTTAGTATGTCGAGGACCATTTATTCTTTCTTAAATTTTAGGCGTTTGAACGAGTGAGGACGCTCATTTTCACCTTTGACCCTTTAAATTTTGAATTACTTCAAATTTTATTTGAAAAATTTTAGTTTAAAATTTTTTAAACGTTTTTAAGTGACACAAAAATCTCGTCTAGCTTTTGAGACACCGACTCGCAAATGTGAGTGTCGAGGAAAACTTTCTCAGGGGTCAAAGGGTTAGATCTGATTAGAATACAAAGCTGTAATTGAAGAAATTCTTAATCGAATAATTTAAGAAACAAAATGCATTTTATACGTAGATTCGAGATTTCACTGTTTAACACAAAATTTGAGATATTTTGTAACGTGATCCTGCTGGTATTTATTGTAAATGCTAGTGTATTTTCTGTTGTATAATTCAGCGATGATCGTATACGTGGAATAAGTCTGCTAGTGACAGCACCATTTCGCTCAGCTTTCCCGTCGTAGCGCATAAGTGTCTAATCGACCAGGGCAAAGTGCAGAGCACAGGTTAATTACCGATAATTGCTTACCTGCGGTGGTGAGAGTAGAGTCCGGTCACGTGACCCTGCCCCGTGCAGCCTGGGGTCGGGCACTTGTTGCCCTCTGTAACAAATCAAACCATGGCGAATGGTCAGATTTCGTACAGCCTGTCACCCCTGCATAGCGAGTACAGATTGTCGATAAATTTTGTGAAGTTTAGTCTTGAGAATTGGGGGAAGAATATAACGTGTCGATTAATTTTGCGAAAATTGGGAAGAGTATGATCGTTGACAAGTTTTGTGAAAATTGGGAAGAATATGTCGTCGATTAATTTTGCGAAAATTGGGAAGAATATGATCGTTGACAAGTTTTGTGAAAATTGGGAAGAATATGGTCGTCGATTAATTCTGCGAAAATTGGGAAGAATATTGTCGTTGACAAGTTTTATGAAAATCAGGGAGAATATGGTCGTCAAGAAATTTTGGAAAAATTAGGAAGTATATGAATATAGTCGTCGATCAATTTTGTGAAAATTAGGAAGAATATGAATATGGTGGTCAATAAATTTTGTAAAAATTAGGAAGAATATGAATATGATTGTCAATAAATTTTGTGAAAATTAGGAAGAATATGGTCATCGATAAATTTTGTGAAAATTAGGAAGAATATGAATATGGTCGTCAATAAATTTTGTGAAAATTAGAAAGAATGTGATCGTCAATAAATGCAAAGATTATCCTTAAAAATTGGGAAATATATGAAAGGGTAAAAAGCATTACAGTTGAACTGCTCAATGAATCAAAGTTAGTTTTATCGTCAATAGGTGAAATATATGAAAACGAAAATTGTAACTATTTACTAATTTAGCTTGAAAAGAAATCCTCACATAGGCAGGCATAGGCATAATTTTTCTTTAGCACAAAGGATCATTCTCGAATTTATCTGAATATTCCAACACAGAATTAAGGACGATTACCTACTACCCTATTTCCTAATAAAAACCATCATCGCCTAAAATTCGATTCACACCGTATTTCACGGTTTAACGATATTAACCCCTTAACCTACAACAACGAGTCAGACTCGTGACAGAAATTCTAGTCGAGATACGAGAAAAATAGTTATATTAATAAGAAAAATTCGTTATAATCCTAACTTTCGTTTGAATTTCTAACACCGAGAATTCTAAATGTAATTAATCTATAACAGATAAACTTTTGTTACCTGACACCGTACCAGAACCCTACATTACCGACGCTTAGATGCATAGTCAGAAAAGAAATCATAGGTTAAGGGGTTAACGCAACAACAGATCCCATTCTAAGCGTTCCAACGTATATTTCACAGTGGAAGATCTTCGAACATAGTCAGCCACGCTGGAAACGTGCAAAACATCGATTCCATCGATAGCAAACGGTCCCAGTTCACGGTCTAAAAAGTTGCACCGATTGTTTCCGCGTAATTGTCGCCGGCTGACGCGAGCTGTCAACGATAAAGCGTGTCAGTTCCGATTCACTCGCGGCCACTTCAAATCGATCGTATTGTCCTCTTTAATTAATATCGATTACCAGCCGTGTGTAATTGTAATATCGAGCAAACGTGAAAGTCGCGTCCTTACGCCGCCACGGTCCATCCTTTCTCACGCTGAATTTAATGACCGACAAGCACGTTTGATTGCGGATAAATTGCATATCCGCAGAGCCGGCCGTACGGAATATCGGCTGAAGCGATGGTGAAATCGTGACAGAGCGATCCGATACCGGTGGGGAGGGAGGAAAAATATTGTTACCACTGTTGGTTTTTGTAACGCGAACGGCGAAATCGCATTCGGACCTTCAATTTCGCTTCGGTAATCGAACGAACCTCGGGAATCAATATTTTAAGCGGGAACACCACTGTGTTGACAAGGTGCACAGTCTTTTTCTGTTGGGAAAAATGAAACGCGCTTCCCCTTTTCGCGTACCGGTGTCGCGATAATTCTGTTTTATTATGGCGATGCTGTGAATACTTATATTGCTCGCCGGGTGACAAGATGGGTATTTTGTTTTTATTTTGTTGTTAGTTAAGTGTACGTCGACGAGCTTTTCTAATTCTTAAAATTACGTCAATAGTGGTGACGGTAATACAACAAAATTATTAGGACGTTTAGTATGATGTGTAGGTTGCTTAAGGATGCTGTTTAATTTGGCACAGTGTTATCGGTAATTAACTCAATATTCATTTTTTTTTGTAGTCACGAGATTTATAATAAATTTAGAGAGAAAAGAATTCATTTTTTCGACGCCCTGAATTTTATGAAAATTATCATCGAATGGATGGCAACTGAGCCACTCAGCAGCCAATGTTACTAACACTATTAAATTGGATTTATTAAATTTTTTTTATTTATGAAGAGTTAAGCACTAAAATTGGAAGAATTTCTAAAAGTGGAGTTAATCATTTTGTTTTTTTTTTTGTGGCTCGACTATTATGTCAAACATAGTGGTGTACCTTCAGTTGGTACATCACCATCGAATGCTCTGTATTTTCACTTTACCGATATTCACCTATTTATATATTCCTTACTCAGATTATTGAATCTGCAGGTAAATAAACCGACAGTTTATAACTAGACCCAACCTATTTTTGGATCGTCTATGTAATTATTGTATCTTCTAATAATAATCAATTAATAAATAGCAACATTATAGAAACGATGTTAAAAAATAAAACTTTCATTTCTCTTGATACTTCGTTATTCTGGTGAATTTTGTATGAGTCATTTTTTAACCCTTCAACGCTCATGTTAAAGTGTCTTACACGTGCACAACTAATCCTCCAAAAAGTGCAATTTTGTTTCATTATTTTCTTTCATATTCCATATTGTGCTATTTTTTCTATTCTATGGAAAAAATTGTAAGTTACAGCGTTATAAATAAATGGGAAACTTATTTCTACACGTCTTGGATATAATTAAAAAAAAAAATAAAATTGATATTGCGCTATCCTTTCTATTCTGTGGTAAGGATTGTAAGTTACAGCATTATAAATAAATGGGAAACTTATTGTTACATTCTAGCCCAGGAAATAGTTAAAAAAAAAAAAGAATGAAATTGATCGTTTTTATCGTATCAAGTTGAAAAGAATGTGAGCGTTAAGGGGTTAATAGGACAGCTAATTACAGCAACAGCGGTGTAAAATTCGAATGGAAAATCCTAAATGGAAACGGACATTCTGTGGCCAACTGTGATACCTGGGATCATGTCGCGCAAGTTACGCATTTGCGAATATCCACCGGGATTTCTCTGACCCGTGCCTAAGCCTGGGGGATTAACACTACGTATACGCCCGACCTAAATTTGCCCATGAAACGAGAATTCACAAGGTCCACATTGTAGCTGTTTGTCGGTGAATGAAAGTGTCAATCTTTCATACAACTTTGTGTAATATGAAGTGTCGAATTTTCTTCTTTCATGCAAATTTGTGTAATATGAAGTGTCGAGTTCTCTTCTCTCGTGCAAATTTGTCTAATATCAAATCGTGTGATATGAAGTGTCAAATTTTTCTTACGTTTCGTAAGTTCAAACTGAAAATACGCACCGTTTAATTGCACAGACATTTACTATGAATGAATTGTTTCAAAAATTAATCTCCTTTCAAAATAATAATAAAATAATTAATTTTAAATTTAATTATAATATTAAACTTTTCATTATAATATTCAGGAACATCGATGCATAATATTGCATATTAGAGACTCAAAGGAACCCTCTTACGAAATTTATTCATCATAAATTTTTGTCTGTGCGATTCCAATAAAAGAAATTTCTCTCCCTCGAAGAATTTTGCAACACTCAACTAATCACTGAGAGGATTAATTTGCGAATTATTACACAAACTAAAAATTTGACTTACTATTAAACTTTTCATTATAATATACAGAGACATCAATGCGCAATATACTAGAAACTCAGAGAAACCCTCTTACGAAATTTATTCATCACAAACTTTTGCCAACGCGATTCCAACAAAAATTTCCTTTCCCTCGAAGAATATTTCAACCCTCAACTAATCACCGAAACGATCAATTTAAGAACTTTCGAGTTTTGTGGATGTTTGCACGATGTTGTGCCGTCTAGATACTGATTCGAAGGACCACCCAAATGATTGGAACTTGTAAAAACTGATCTATTTCTAACGCGTGATGTGAGCTGGTTCCTCCTTGGTACTCCTTGTTCGTGGTGGTTGAACGACTACTCGACGACTCACTCCCCGACGTCGCGTCTCGGACATCCGTAAGAGGGATTTTCGTTGGGACACGCTGATTGGTTAATGGTTAACGATTGCATTTGCCAATCAGCGTGTCTAATATCGTCTTTACCGTCCTTCCAGTGCGCCCATAGAGCGCTGTCACCTTGGAAGGGTGAGAGACGGTCGCGAGGGGTGGTCCCAAAAATCTGGAATTTCCTCCGGGTGACTCGTCGGCAAGCGGACCGTTACATACAGATGTGCCGTTCGGAAATTCGTGGTTTATGGTATGTTCGTAGGCTATTGAGCGCGAGGGACAGAAATTACTAAAAATCTAGCAAAGCAATTCTAGTGACCCTCGCAGGATGTAATTAGACCCGTGCAAGCAATAAACGAAAATCCTCAACTGAAAAATAACCGTTCCCGGTCGATCGTGCCATAAACCGTTTGTACAGAAAACCTAACAAAAAACCTAATTTACTTTTCATTATTGCATTCAGAGACATCAATGCATAAATATACCTACCGGAGACTCGAAGAAAATCTTTCTTAATACTTGTTCATTGTCGAACGACCTGTACAGAAAACCTAACAAAAAACCTAATTTACCATCAGACTTTTCATTATTGCATTCAGAGACATCAATGCGTAAATATACCTACCGGAGACTCGAAGAAAATCTTTCTTAATACTTGTTCATTGTCGAACGACCTGCACTGTCAACACACACACACAGAGTGCGTCACTTGCAAAACTAACGTTAGGAAAAGTTTCAGAAAATTTTTTCTTCTCTCACTTTTTCCCCTCCCCGTTGATTCTTGTTCTTGGCTCTGTCACGAAATTGCATCGAGGGCATGTTCAAGTAACCTGTACCATCTGTCGTGTACTGGCTGTAACTTAATGGCTGGTATGGTGCACGTCACGTATAATCGTGTTCGTGTTCTCAGGGTGACCTCGCGTGACCAGACAATTACAGGTTTCCAGTACGCTCTATGCAGCTCAGAAGTACCAATCGCTTAGGATGAGACCGTCTCTACCCGGCCCTTTCGCTTCCAGCGCGATGTTGATTTTAACAATTTTACCCCGAATTGTTCTTTCCTTCGAGCGATTAATTTTACGACGAGATCCGTCCATGTGTCGCGGCTGGCTAGCTCGGTTAAAAACTATAATTCTGATAATCAGATGCAACGATATGCATAACGGGCACTTTCCTAGGGTTACTTTTATTCCTAGTTAACACTCGACGAACACTTCACTTTCACGGTGTTTAATAGTTATGGTGCATGGTATTTAGAATGTACAATGTGTGTCAAAGATTGCGTTTCTTCTTGTATGTTCAAAGTTTGAAATGTCGAATCGGCGTGTGTAGAAAAGATTAGGTGATAATTGTAAGACGTTAATTTTAAGGGGGTTCAAAAATCACTTTTCGAGAAAAAAATTAATGTTACTGTACGTAATTAGCTGGTTAAAGTAACATGTAATTTGTTAAAATTGGGTGATCAAAAATTTTGTTTCTACATTTTTTGCAAATTAGGAGCACCTACTTTCTTCTTCCAAATTGTTGCATGTTTCTCAACTCTCTTTAACGAGATCATGCTTTGTTCAATGAAAATTTTTGAATATAGGAAAAATGAATTGGTGTTCTTTTGTTTTAACTGTGATTTCCTGAAAATTAAGGTTTACAAACTTTATGTACATTCTTCTCAAAAATAGTAAGAGACATTGAAACCCCTTTACGTAAATTTTGCTGCGCCTTTCGCTCATTATTAGCCAAAATAAAAGGAGAATAATTTTTCAGGAATGATATTTTCGGTTTCAAGCAATATTATTAAATTCCAACATACAAATACGCACAAAAGGGGCCAAGAAAGAAGTGAAGAAAATGAATAGCGTCTGAAAGGAAGCTACATCAAGTCAATTGCTCTAAATTAACTCCTCTAAAATCCATTACGATTGGTGTTCAATTAACAACACCCCGGTATTCACTTTCACACAATCCATTTACACGAGTTTCCCGCCTCCTAAGACGTTAATCCATTCCGAAAGAGTTTACCAAGATCGCAGCCTTTATCTCACATATTAACTCGTTTCATCGTATTCGATCGATTCGGTCAATTCGACGTTTCTTATCACGAGAAAGCTCCGTTCTGACGGTCCATAGGTACGTTCGTCACGTGTTGTGTTTGTAGGGGTTCGAGAAGAAGGGATTCGAACGGAGCGAACGTTAAGGGGAGGCCGGCTTTAGGTTAGTTGCGTGGGTTTTCCCATGGAGTGAGCGCACTTTTATAAACTTCGTCGTGTACTAATCCTCCGCTGGCTCGAATCCCTCCCAGGCCAAACTTACGCTCGATCCACGAAACGGCAGCCATGACGCGGAGAAACTTCATCAGGCCGTCATTTCGCGTTCGAGAAAGAGAGGGACCAAGTCGATCCCTGCTTAGACGCCTGGCACAGCCCGGTCCACCTTTCTCCTAAATTGGATTACGATACGTGACGTCATTAGCGGCATACTTCATTCGCAGAATCGGGGAGAAAAATAAGGGACGAAACACGTAGACGGGTGCGTTATGCGTGGAACCGGGCCAGTGGATATTAACAGAACGAGAAGTATGTAAAATCTCGCTTTTGAATCGCGAATAGAGGGGCTCTTTTTTGGCATTCTACATTTTGCATTCATTTCCGCGAATGTGAAAAATGTCTGGTATTATGGGGACGATACGTATGTACGTAGTTTTTTAATGATTCGTGTTCTCTGGTACCTGAGCTATGGTTACATTAGAAAGAAATAATTGGTCGGTCTCTGTGAAATACGGAGAGACGAGTGCTTTCAGAAATTCAGTTTTGCTTTGTTGTCAGTTATACGCGAGCTAATTTTCGTGGTAATTCATTTTGCAGAGGGCCTGTTAATGTTAAACGAGAAAGGAATTTTCAGTTAATATGTATCTGAAAAGTATGAAAAACGAAATGAGAATTTTAGGTGCAAAATCTCTGTTTTAAATAACGTCTCGTTATTTGTTCGTTTAGAACGAGGGTAGTGGTTTATATTATGTCGTGTAATACGAAATATCAGATTTCTAATCGTTCAGAAATTGATCGCTTCGAGTGTTGAAAAGTTCCGAGTTTTATCGCGTTAACATAAAGTTCGTACAATTCTTGGTAAGTTAGTATTGAAAGCGCTGAGTTTGTTTAAATTTAAAAAGCAATTTTTATTCCTTCTTGAAAAATTCTACGCCTCACGTTACGCGGCCTGGTAGTTCACTAAGCAATGCAACATTCTTATGTGCTTCGATAAGTAGTATAAGACGATATGTGTCAGACAGTACGAATATCTCCCTTTCAAACAATATTCCTGGTTCTTTATACTCTATCCTGTGTATTCTTTTTTAACCCTTTCCTGTCGTATTATTTGACCAAAGAAAAAGCGCAAGCGTCTTCTCATTCCACAAATTTTTCTATTTCTTTTAAATTCTCATTAAAATATTTCTCACTTTCGGCACAAATTTATGGGATGACCTAACTGCAGATCATCACGTATTCTAATGAATAGATAGGGTAAAGTTGCCATATACGAGACCCATTTCTTAAAGAAGTCATAACTGTCGACTAAGAACACTTTTATTAAAATTCGATACATGTTTTAAAAGTACGATATGTATTCTTTTGTAAGGTACTGGAATGTACGGTAAAGAAAATTCGGTTCCTTCGTAATAAAATAAAAACGAAAATTATGCAAATACACAGATTTAAAAAGTGGGTTCCCAATATGAGAAAACTATTTTTGCTGTCCTTTTTCACACATTGGGCATATTAAATCTGTTTCTTCAGCACCGCAGACTTCGTGGGCTCACCGGTAACACTTTGTACGCTAAAACAAAATTGGGTACCTAATATGAGACTCTTCTTACAATAAGAACTTCCGAGGGTCTCATATTCGGAAACAATAACACGTTATTTAACGATACGCAACTAGTAAGCCTTAAACTCCGTTGCATGCACTGTACAACAGTATTTATGAAAATGATTATAAACTTACTATTTTCGAGGTATTTGTAATTTAATCGAACCACTTGAAAAACTTTCTGCAACGTATTGCACAAATATGCTTGTTGAAGACGCTTCATTGATTTCAATCAAATTTCATATTTAATTTGATAATTAACGCGGTTAATTACGAAACAAAACAGCATCGCTACGACATTCAAGAGTTCTGTAACGGAGATATTCTGGGGTCTCGTATTAGAAACGGTCTTATATGTATTAGGCTACTTTACCCTAAATTGAGGTCAATTTTTGTTCGTTTACTCAAGCGAAACAAATGTGTCCCACTGTTCACGAAAGGGTAAAACAAGTCCACCAAGAACTCAATTTCAAACCCACCTAACGTCACAAATAACCTATCGCCAACTTATCAACGCTAATATCACAAAACAAGCGTCGCTAATGAAAGAATAACGAACAATCACCTAGACCCGGCGAAGGAACACCGAACGAGATTCCGTGCTTTTTAATTAGCAGCAGGCTAAAAAACGGCTAAGCGAGGGCGAGCGAGCGGTTGGCCGCCGGCAGGATTAATAAATTAGCCGTAAGGTTTTAAAACGGCTGGCCGGTGCGTAAGCTTGGCAAAGAAGCGAGAGAGCGAGAGAAAGAAGGTAGAAGAGAGAGAGAGAAGAAAGGAGAACGAAGGGGCAGATAATGGTTCCGGTCAACAAAATGAATACCGGCACGCGCTGTTCTTTCCGGATCTCTGAATAGACTTGTAACGAGTCGGTCAGACCTTTCGTTTCTTTTTTCCTCTTTCTCCACGCCTCGCCGCCACGTTCCCTATCCCCGTCCTTTTTTTCCTACGGGATCCCGTGGCGGGATGGCGAGGGAGGGTCAGAGGGAAAAGAGGAAAGAGCGGATCCAAGGGGTGAGAACGAGGATGAGTAGCGAGTAGGCAGCGAGGGTGAGGTCCGTGGCCGAGTGTGTAATTGTGTTATTTTGTTGCCATTTCACGTGAGGGTCACCACGGGAGGGCCAGAGAGGTGTACATAAACACCAGGATTGTTTTATTCATTCGGCCCGCTGCACAACGCGTGCCGAATTCTTTCCTTTTTTCTCTCTCTCTCTCTCTCTTCTCTCTCGCGCGTTCTCCTCTCTCCTTCACCTTCTTTCTCAACGCGGGATCACTCGTCCCGTCCAAATCACACCTCTCGTCTGTGGAAATTGCGGTGTAAACCATGGTTTTATTCCCACGTTGATAATCAATCGATGAACAGATTTAAATGTCCGTGCACGAGAGGAGGGAATAAATAGGCGTGTATCTATTTTAAACGACGGATATCGGCAACCTTCCCGCAGCTTCTTTTAATCGTCGGAGAAAAAGGTGCTTGTCTAACAAGAAAACTCTCTTTAAAGTGTAAAGTCTTCGATCGAAGTATAAAATCTTCTCCATCTATAGATGTAAATATACGCAGCAATGAAATCGAAACGATGGATACAAAATTCTTATAAAATTCTAGTAGATGTTGAAAAGGGTTGAAACGTAGCAATTACAGCTGATCGCGGACTCCTGGCCGATTTAGAGCGTGGCGCGCGAAAAAAAGGGCGCGCGAAGTAAAAGACGAAGGATTCTAAAAAAAGAGAACAGCCCCGGGAACAATCACAAGGTACGTATTTACACACGGCGGCGCGGGGACGTAACGCCGAGGGTAGAGCCCCTGCGCACGAGTAAAGGTCCTTTTTATGCGTGCGGTCGCAAAGGCAGCGTAAAATTGAGTTACAGGGCAGTTTATTTTTTTATTAGCCAGGTCAACCCTGCCTGCCGCGGCGGTTTCAACGCGGAAAGGGTGGTTTTTGCGGCCGACGGATTTCCCGATAGCGGTTTTATGGCGTGTCAACACGCTCTTACGCTGAGCACCGTGTGTGTGTGTGTGTGTGTGTGTGTTGTGTAAAAAGGAAGAGAGAGAGGAAAAAAAAAGGATAGAATGAAAAAGAAAAATAGAAGAAGCAAGAGAACAGCGAAGGAGGAAGGAAGGAAAGCACGGCGTGTGCACGCGATCCTGCGGCTAAATCAGGCTCAGGAACGGAACGGCGCGAATGGCCACGGGCGAACGAGCCTACGATTAAAACTATAGCTCCGTGGGGTCCGGCACGCCTGTACCGCCGTCACGCTTGTAAGTATGCGATTAATCGTGCCCACTTATCACGGGCCAGCGTTTATTCGCCGAGATTTCCGTCCAGCTGGATTGCCCGGCCTATCTCCACCTCCGGATCTTTTAATAATCGACCCGACCACGAGATTGACAGGTGCCGCGGAAATTTCTCGAACGTAAATCTCTCTCCTGGCCCTTGAAGTTTCTGATTGTACGAATATTTTCGGGTAGAATGTGACTGCTCTAATCGTCGAGTGTAACGAAGTTCGTTGATCTAAGTTGTTGCACAATACGCGTGGATTGTAAGTACAAAGTTGAGAAAATCTGACGAGGGAATAGGAAGAAAATTTTTCTGTCAACGATACGCAGATGGTCACTCGAAAGTTTCAACTCGTCGTGTAAGATCGCGATCAGTAGATACTTGAAACGACACAACTCCGGCAGAAAAGTAAGTACTTCTCCAACTATCACTTCGCAGACCTACGCAAATTACGCTCGTGAGAACTTCGTATGCATTTCTCAGCGAAAACTCTATTACCCTTTGAAGTTTGTATCTATACCCGTTCACGTTTGCACCTATATCCGTCATCTGTTAGGCACTGTTACGGTAATCCCGACGACAGCTCGTTTTTACTGTCAAGAGTGTATCGACAAGTACGGTTAAAAATTTCCCCGGTTATAGGTGAACTATCCGAGGCAATTTACCCGGAAACACGAAACGACGAAGATTGAATTTTTGAACTGTTCGTCTCCGCAGCTCCTAGCCGGGAGAAAACGCTAAGGGGATAATGAGAACAGGCAGCAGAGCCGCATGGTGGTAATAAGGTAGCGTGGTGTGGCTGGGATGCTAGTCACGTTTCTAGCTGCTGACAGCTGCGGCTTATACGTATGACGTGGTATCAACCCCAAATTTCCCCGTCTAGGCACATCGTGTCATCGCTGCCCTAAGACCCTGGAATGCACTCGAACTCCCACCTGTCACACCGTGGAATGCCTCTCTGTTCGCGCACATGGAATTTTCTTTGATTCTTTGTTGTCACTGATCGTTCAACCCACTTTCAATCCTCTCCCTAGTGATATACTTCGGTTTCGTTTTGCTTGTTAAATTGTGTCAAGTTTATTCTTCGTAAATGGTAAATTTAAGAACTCGAAGAATAGCGTATCTTAATCCTCAGTTTATCGAGATTTCAAAATTAATTATAGAGTAAATACTTGGAAATTGAATTAAATGTAAAAATTCAGGATGGCAGACGTAAAAGTGGCCCCAAATGCAAAATATAGTTGCACAGTTTATTCGGTGATAATGTACCATTGAGTTGGATTCGGTGTTTTTAACTCAGAAAGGCTTTCAGAAATTTTATTTCTGTACGAAATATAATTATAAACTGTATTTTGCGTTTGTGGAAGTAATTTGGAAAAAGCTGTATAGTAAAATGTGAAAATGGAGAGAAAAAGTAGAACTGTGACGATAATCAATGAAAATGTTCCTATTTGAAGAAAAAGCAACATCTGTCTTTTTCCAAGCGAAGAACGAGCGTAATCGAGAAAGAGTGGCGGGCACATGGCGGCATGTAAACCCGGCTTACAGCATAGATCTCTAAAGGGCATGTGCTCGAGTGCGTCTAATAGGTGCAAGTTTCCCCGCATGTTGCCAGTCTTTACGATCATCGCGACGTTCCCATGATCAAGCGAATAGTTTCGAAGCTGCGCCAAAGACGAAGACAAAGTGGCTGTAGCAGAGGATACGGAGAATAACTTTACTTTGAGGGACCTTGATTTCACCATTTGAGTCATCGCCCCTCGCTTCGTAATTATTGATTTTCCGTGCTACCCTAACTCCCCTAACTTCATAGAGAAAGCGAGAGACCGAGCACGAGAGAGAGAGAGAGAGAGAGGGACAGTGAGAGAAGAGTACAGTACGCGGGAGAGTCGAAAATGCCTTTTGTCCCCCTATCGCGTAGTAGGATAACGCACGGACAGTAACCCTACAGCTCTAAGCATTAGACCCTCATCAATGATTTCACGAATTTCTTAAGCAACAACCTCTCTTTACTCCACGATGAAAAACTCCAACCAGTTCGACTCGCGATTTAAAACGCTGCTCGTCGTATTTGCAGTCGTTAAAGTCTCGAACGGGACACGCGAGTCGAATGTTACCTCGTATTCCCACTTGAATCCTCAAATCGTTCCATGTCAAGTCGTACGAAATATGCTCCTTCCTATACGACAAGCACGGGAGAAGCTTGCAAATTCCAAAAAAAAGCACGTCCCGAACCTAACTCTCGCGTCTAGGACATTGAAACTCTCACCTCTGTTGAGACTGGACGGAGACATTGACATTCCTGGCCTGCTTCCGTCGAAGGTACCAGGCCTTTCCGGCATCTTCATCACGTTGCTCTCTTGCTGACCCGTTCCAGTTCCAGACGACGCGTCGGCGACACTCGTAGGACTGGACGTGGTTGTACTAGTCGAGACCGTGGTGATAGCGATACTGTTCGTCACATTGTTCCCGTTGCTAGCCGTATTCGTTGTATTGCTCGCGTTACCACTACCGTTGCTGTTCGTCGTTTTGCTCGCGACGTTGTTGCTACAATTGCCACCGTTACCGTTGCTGCTGATGGCGTTCGCCGTGTTACCGTTGGCCGCGTTACAACTGCTCACAGCTGTCACACTGACCACTCCCTCCCTGGCTATGTCCTGAATCGCACTAGCTGCCCTGGAGCCGATACCAGCCGGCTGAAGGATCGTATACTGTTTCGAGGAGTCGGGACTGGTCACTGCCGGAAGTCCTCCGCCACCGTTCGGATTTTTGCCACTTGTCACTGGATTAGGCGGCACCTCGTGCCTCGTCACGTGATGTGTCTCCTCCTTGGACGATTTCAGTTGCAACAGCGACACCGAGGCAGCGTGCTTCTCCTCCGAGGTGGACGAGATTCCGGTAACAGGTTGCGGCGTAGGCATCGTCGGTCCTGGCCCGGCGGTGGGGTAACCGACGAACGTTGCTGACGCTGGGTAAGGGCCGATAGGTGGGATCGCTGTAGGAGCCACAGCCACCGATGGTGTACCGCGGCCAGTCGCTTTCGCGTGGTCCGTGTTGGGTGGCCTGAACGCCGACGTTGCGGAGAACGGAGAATTCGACGGGGGTGAAGAAGAGGAGGTGGTGGTAACGGTCTGCGAGACCTTCATCCCGTTCTCGTTGTACTGTCTGTGATAGTTCGAGTACAGCTGTTGGTGCTGTTGTTGCTGTTGCCTCGCCGTGCTTTGCGGCGATTGACCGTTTCGACACGTTCGATCTCTGTCCCTGTCGTTCATCTTGTCCCTGTCGACGTCGTCTTTGTCACCGGTCGGATCGGACATGTCGATTTCTAATTCGTTCGAGGAATCGTCGACAAGTTCGTTGAAGTCCGGTGGATCGTATCTCGAGTATTTGTCCGTTTGTCGACCTTGAGCGTCCACGTGAACACCGACTATGCTTCTGTCGTTCCTGTCTTTACACGACAACGATCTCACTGGCACTGCTCGGATTTTACCTGGTTCGCTCGAGTTCAGATTGTTCACTTGGATCTGAATGTTACCGCACTCGTTCTCCTGTTTCAACATGTTATCCAGTTCTTTTTTCACTTTGCTCGGATGCTGTTGTTGTTTGGCCAGGTCTTGTTTCAATTGTTGCTGGGATCTGCTGTTACGGTCTTGCTGACCGCGGTAGGATATCACATCTTTCAAGGAGCAACCAGCCTCGTTGCTGGTGGTAGACGAAGTGGATACGGAAGAAGGCGACAGTTTGGGGTTGTCTTTCTTCTCCTCGAAGAGATTCTCGAAATTCGACTCGTATTTGTCCTCGTCCGAATTTCCACGCTGATAAAGAGAACCTCTAGGACCGGGCCAACTACCGGACAAACTTTTCAAAGCTGCTTCGGTTTCTCTGATCAGAGTCTCGTCGTCCTCAGGTTCCTCCGAGTGTTTACTAGATTTTCTTGCCGGACTACCGGAGTTGCCAGCAGTGAACGCTCGTTTCTTCTGCGGCAACGGTATGTTCTTGCTTGTGTCGTTTGTGTCCAGTAATTTACGTGTTTCATCGTCACGCACGCTTTTCCTTCTTCGTTTAGCAGCAGCATCAGCTGTCTCCATTTCTTGAATGGTCACTTGTGCACCCTTCTTGTTGATCAACGGTTGCTGTTGCTGATAATGCTGCTGTTGTTGTGGCTGCTGTGGTTGCTTAGGATTTGGGCTGACAGATTCTGCTTCCAGCTTCCGTTTTTTGAGATGAGCCATCGCATTCTGGCCACCTGGCACGCTGGTCAGTTCCACCCTGGAACACAAAAATTCCAGAGGATCAGGAAATTTGCTCTCTCATCGGATGCATGGATGCAGTAGTGAGTTTGATCAATGAGTGCAAGCTGGTCGCTCAAGGTCGATTCGACATCTAACCAAAGCAATTTCTCGTATAGCTGGGGAACAGAATCTCTGTCAGTTCCAAAGCCGATTCAGACCACCCGTCCCATCTTCTCGATATCGGATCTCTATTCTTTTATTTCTATTTCGTGTCTGGTTTACATATATATATACACGAGTATACGTATGTATATATATTTCGTTCGTTAACCGTGCATTCAAAGCCTAAAGTAACCTCGTTCTCTCAAGGAAACTCCACCTGAAAGCCATTCGAGGTCTGTCGAGGACATCGCCCCGAATCCTGTGACCCGTTCCATCCAGTCGGGACGTCTCTGTTCTTCGGCCGAATGAAATTATTTTCGCCAGCGATCCTATGTATTTCCTTCGATCGAACAACACACTCCTCTCTCCTCTCTTTCTCTCTCTCTCTCTCTCTCTCTCTCGTCCCAGAATTATCAGAATCCCCCGGGGAGAACACGGAATCGTCGCAGGGAACACACGATCGTGCACGCACTCGTAGTGACAATACGCACGCGCGCGCGCGCGTCTTCACGCACCAGTGACGCGTGCTCTCGGTCGGCTTCTAGCCGACACCGATATATACGATATATAAAGACGGGGTTGCGTTTGCGTGACACAAGTGCGCGGAATGCCCTTCCACGCAGGGTGCTCGCGAGCTACTGTGTGCTATGTTTAAGTTCGTTCGGGGGTGGCGATCTTCCAGCTTGGCGATAGAGAGGGGATGAAGGCTTGCGCGAGCAACCGGCAGCTTCTGCTTCGCCGCGAAAAGTGGGGGCGGGTTCTGCGCACTGTCCACCCCTTTCAGCTTTAGCCGGAACGCGATTCCCGGCCTCTCAGCACATCCCCCGTTACTCACCTCGCCACCCACAGAGCAGAGAGTAGGGGACACGGCCCCTAGATGCACACCAAGGTGTTCAGTGTGTTGGTATACGTGCACCTGTACACCTTTCACGTCGCTTATATTCACCCACATCTTAACTTCCACCACCCACTCTCTCTCCCACCTTCTCCCCCCCCCCCCCCCCTCTTTCGCTGCCTTTAAGAGTCCCGGCAACGCTGGTCCCCGGCCAGAGACCTCTCCGGTTCTCCCGTCTTTTTTACGTTCAGCGGAGAGAGTGCCTGGCGTAACGAGCAACGTGAAATTCAATTAGAATTAAACTAGGAGAACGCAACGGCGGCGACGTCGACGACGCTTCGTGATCATCGCTGTATTTACTTCTGATTACGGCAAACGCCGCGTCCCTCGTAACGCATTTTCGTTCAAACATTTTCCATGGTCCTCGTAATTACGCTGATTCCCTGTAATTGTCCTGTGAGTGCTTGGGAATATTGCGCCGCGTTCTAACCGATTCGACGAAAAATTACGCCGATCATTCTTCGCGAAGGATTCAATTCTTCGAGCTGTGCAATTACTATCCGAAGTTATCGAAATGCACTTTACCCTTCGATCGAGCTTTCGCTCTATCTAGGATCAAGACGCGGCTATCTTTGGACGACGCTTATCGATCGGTTATGTAAGAAAGGCTAGCGTGCACGTCGCTTACATTTCGAAGGATCGAGCGAGTGGGAGGTTTTCCTCGATCGTCAGGGATCGTAAAATATATATTTTCAATCGACGGCCCCTCGGCCAGCTCGCACGGTTTACAGCGATAGCGGGAACCTACAACTCGAATTAGATAAACCGAGGTTCCGAGAGGCGGAAGTGCAGGAAGAAGAAGAAGAGCAGGATCAGCGTCAGCGCTTAGCGGGAGCTTCGAAGGATCTCGGGGAGTGAGAGGGCTTTCCTTAAACCCTAAACCCTCCTCAGACCACGGCAAGCTCGGAGAGTTTAGAGCAACGAACTCCTAGAAAGGACCGCGGGAAGAGAATGTGCCTCTCCTCTCTGGCTAAAATCGAAAGTTAAATCGCACCGACGGGCTTAAGACATTATCACTTTTCTTTGCCGGCCAATGCTCATTGGTCCAAGCACTCGGTGTTCGAGAGTTCGGGAGCTAAACGAGCAAGTGAAACAGCGAGAGAAAGGTTGGTGAAGCGGAGCAAGGAAGAGCTCGAATCCCTTCCAGTTAGGGATCAATGCTTCCTCGTCCACCCTCCAATTACGTGTCATCCCTTATGGCCTGTGGGGAATAATTAGAAAGCAGCCCTTCTCCGTAGGCTCGAGTACCTACGTCCGTGGTTATCGTCTAAAGATTGGTTTCGTTTTCGCGTCCAAAGGAAAATGTCACGTCCGATGTTCAAGTCTGCAGCAGCAGTGACAGATGCACGAGAAACGCAGCTTCTGCTAAACAGGGAAATACTACTCGAGGTGTTACGCACAGAGTTCAATGAAAGTTTCGAAGGAGATTGAGAATGGAACGATATCCGAGCTACGGTAAACTGTTTTCACGAGACCTGGCTACTTTATACGAGCTTCTCAATTGTTCTTCGAAATATAGATCGTACTTTAGCTACTTCTTTTAACCCTTTCAGCGGGGAGCTTCAACCGCTTACATAAATAACCGCGAAACTAACTTCCAGATTGTCGCGGAACCGAGAACGATGTTCCTACGTGCAACAAGCGAGTGATCAAATAGGGAATAGGGGAATTAACAGTTTCACTAGTTTCACGTGAATTTCTAAATGTACGTTCGTCGATGTATTTCATTTATCTTCGTCGCTGAATTCTATAGATCACAGAGTACCTACACATTTTTCACTGAAATTAATTCACAAATATAATTTCTCGTCTGACAACAAAAAATGTGTCTGACACGTGTGAGAAACATGGAAAATGTGCGTACATGGAAAGAGTTTGTTTCGAGTATGACACGCTTACTATTCAGTCTGCGTCAACTGATAACAGTCCTCCCACTCAACAGACACGAAGATTCTCGACACCTCAAAATCCGTACTCGTCAATTAATTAGCAAGTGCCGTTCGTAGCGGAGGAGATGGTTACCCAGGAACACGAGGCTGCAGAGGCGGACGATGGTGCCTCCACTGAAGGGATTAGAGTATTAGGCGACGTCACGTCACTAGAGTCTAAAGGAGCCTCCTTGGAACTGTGCTCTCAGAGATAGCCCAAACTTACACACACCCATCCGCCTTACCAATGGTACTTCAGGTACCATCTCTCTCGCACGCACTGTCCCTCTTCCTGGCTCTCTTCCTTACTCTTCTTCTCCGTCTCCCTCCTCATCTTTCGCCGTTGCCTCTCCGCTGATTTTCGCGTCCTTCTTCGAGCCCTTGACAATTCCAATTAGATAAACCACCGTCGGATCACGGTACTCTTAGCGGTGTTCGTGGTTCGGTCTGTCTTTTGATTCGTGCCGTGATCGTTGTGCAATACAGATGTCGAAAATTGCTCGTTATTAATGACTCGGTACGTTGACACTTTCGCTGCCACCGACGCAGCGTGTGCGGTCCAGAATGTGATGCTTAACACGCTAGCGATTTTCTGGTGGCAGCGAGCGTGTTAAATGATGTCGAATTTTTTGTATTCTTGTTTTGATAGAAAGTGTATCAATTCCTTATCAATTTTTTATAAATACCAAGTAATTTTGCTAGGTTCACATTCTAGTTTCCATACAAAGTGCGTCCATTCTTTAATACAATACTTTATTCCGTTTAAAATTATTCAAATTATACTTTTTTCTTATTCTTCGATAGAAAATTAATTTTTCGTCAATGTACTGTTAGTGTTAAGAACGTATTTGGGATTTTGAAATATGTCCTGTTGGCTTTTATACGGTAATATATATTCTTTTCAACTTCGTAAATTGTTCCTATTTACAATACACTAAAGTCATTTTACCCTGCAGCTAATAAAATGAGAATTATTCATTTTGTTCTATCAAACAGTGCTTCGTGATAAACATAGAAAATTTGTTCGAAGAAATTACACGTCGCCTACTTATTTCGATTCATACGTTCCCGTACATCGACGAATCAGAACGATTTTTCTCGCACATACTCCGTCGAAACAGCAGCGAGAAGGGTGTTCTCGCGAAAGGAACTCGTACATCTTTTTCTCGCCGACGTTCAAGGGTGGGAGAGGTCGGTGCTAGGCGAATGCCGTATAATTTAGGGGTCTCTCACGCGTGGATAATGGGGAACTTGGCTAATGCACCCCACTTGGCACCACGTGAATTCGCGTGAGTTTTGCGACTCTTCTCCCTCTGCCTTCTTAAACGCTGAATGAACGTACCGTCGTGACTGTGGAACAATACGAGAAGAACCTCAACTATTTATATTCATTCAACTCGGCTTCCTTTTACCTGTCAAATTTTACTATTCTGACAGAGACACTTGAAGACTCGTTTGAAAAATTTTTATCATCTGCAATCACTACTTTACAATAATTATTCTAACAGCCAGAGATACTATTCCTTTCGGTGTACTGTAACGAATAAATCATTTTTTTCTGGTTCCTGTGATAACGACACTTCTAATAGTTAAGGATCTTTTCGAAATTTTTGTTTCAGAAGTGTCACCAGAAAGTGCTACCTTTGAAGAATATTTAGAAAAATTAATTTTAATGCCTCTAAGGTA
>NW_017100162.1:84280-116349 GCF_001263275.1 Habropoda laboriosa
CACAAAAAGTAACAGGCTATTAAATTTGGTATTCATTGAAGAAATAATCATTGAGAATTGCCCGATTCTGCAATCGTCATACTGGAATGTGAATTATAAATACAAAGGAAATAACTATTATACAATTTCCTCTAAACTTATCCAACAGTCAAGAACATCAACTGCACATAATTCAAAACAACTGCAGATATTCCAACATTTCCAAATATCACCGGCGAGGACTGAAAAGCTCGCAGAACCGAACAAGAATGTCGAGAACTCTTATTTAACGAAGCAGGACCGGTGGCGCGCGCTATTGTCTGACCATCGACGGTGGCATTCTACTGAACACGATTCCAGCCCGAGAAACCTAACGAATTGGCTTTATTTCCAAGGGGATCCTCGGATGGTGCCGCTATTCTCTGTCGAGCTGCTTTCATGACGAGGGACGAGAGGCGGATTTTAAAGCGGACTCGTGTCGTGGCATCAGTGCTAGCCAGAGAAAAGAACGCTGTAACTGGGACAGCTGCCCGATTCGGACATCGTTCCGGCTCCGGGGAATAGCTCTCGTCCCTTTGCTAACTATCCGTCCTTACGTCAACCACTTCGCTCTCTCTCTCTCTCTCTCTCTCTCCCTCTTTTCCCTCCTTTCTTTTCTCCTTCTCGTATCCTAGCCAGCCGCGCCCCAGCTCGCAGACTGACGTCTTAAAGCAATCGAATTCTGATCAAATATTTAACGCTGCCGGGGCCAACGCTTTAAGTGGCCCCTCGCTCTCTTTCTCTCCGCGTTGCTGGACTCTGCTCTCCCGGTGTAAGAAGCGTCTTACATCGTTGTCCTGTTCCATCGAGTTTCCAGCTGGCTGCTTTAAGTGTGCTCGCTCTTAAGTGAGAAATATACCCCCTATTTTTGAAGTTTTAAGTGTTTCTAGAACGGCTAAAGCGATTCCGATGATGCCCCTTGTAAATTGATACCGCTTGTTGTACTTTTCTTGGTCAACTCTTTCTGCTGATTTCCGGTAGAACGAGCGATTAAAGTGGTGTTTCTGTGTTTCGGAGATAGAAATGTTAGGGTGTTATGCAGTCTCGAGGATTCATTCATTTTCTGGTTTAGAAGTGAGTAGAGTAATTAGCAAATTTTTGTTTAAGAGTGATTTAAAGAAGTCCGTGTTCGTTTTATGGGTTAACATTCGTTGGTAGTCATTGGAAGTGAAACTTTCAGTAAACGAAAAAGGGTGTTCTTCGATTGATTTTCAATTTTCAGGCGAAATGTGTGCAAGGAAGATCAAAGTGTGAAGAATTCAGGGTAACTCTTTACTGCGGGAAGTTGCAATTTTTACGTGGCATGAAACGTGTTAAATCTGACCAATGGAGACTGCAAATGTAAGAAATTGTAAGACACAAATGGTCTTTGCTAACTTTCTTGTCAGTTTCCTTAAAAAAACACACTTTTCCAAATCTATAGTTACACGATCCTTCAGGAAGAAGACATGTTTGAAAAGCACCATCATCCCTGGTCACCTCTAACTTCAGAATTCTTCAGAATATTTCATAGTTCTCCACAGTGTTCCATAATTCTTCAAAATTTTTTAGAATTCTTCATAATTCTTCAGAATTTTTCATAATTCTCCGGAATTCTTCATAAGTTTTCATAATTATTCATAATTTTTTATAATTCTTCATAATTCTCCAGAATTCTTCATAATTTTTCAGAATTCTTCAGAATTTTCTAGAAATCTCCAGAATTTTTCATAATTTTGCAGAATTATTCAGAATTTTTCAGAATTCTCCAAAATTTTCCAGAAATCTCCGGAATTTTTCATAAATTTGCAAAATTATTCAGAATTTTTCAGAATTTTCCATAATTCTTCAAAATTTTTCAGAATTCTTCATAATTCTTCATAATTTTTCATAATTCTCCGGAATTCTTCATAAGTTTTCATAATTCTTCATAATTTTTTATAATTCTTCATAATTCTCTAGAATTCTTCATAATTTTTCAGAATTCTTCAGAATTTTCTAGAAATCTCCAGAATTTTTCATAATTTTGCAGAATTATTCAGAATTTTTCAGAATTCTCCAAAATTTTCCAGAAATCTCCGGAATTTTTCATAAATTTGCAAAATTATTCAGAATTTTTCAGAATTTTCCATAATTCTTCAAAATTTTTCAGAATTCTTCATAATTCTTCATAATTTTTCATAATTCTCCGGAATTCTTCATAAGTTTTCATAATTCTTCATAATTTTTTATAATTCTTCATAATTCTCTAGAATTCTTCATAATTTTTCAGAATTCTTCAGAATTTTCTAGAAATCTCCAGAATTTTTCATAATTTTGCAGAATTTTTCAAAATTCTCCAAAATTTTCCAGAAATCTCCAGAATTTTTCATAATTTTGCAGAATTTTTCAAAATTCTCCAAAATTTTCCAGAAATCTCCAGAATTTTTCATAATTTTGCAGAATTTTTCAAAATTTTCCAGAATTTTTCAGAATTTGTCCCAATTCTCCAGAATTCTTCAGAATTTTTCATGCTCTATCAGAGTTCTTCAGAACTGTACCGCGGCCTCCACAGAACCGCTCGAAACGTCGTTTCCTTGAGTCGCAAGGTGGTCCAGAGATTTCTGCTTCGATTAAGGGGTCCGGCCATGGATCAACGCGCCAGGTCCAAGGTGGAGGTCGCCTTTTTTTGTCCCTTTCAGCACACGGCAATACGTCACGCGTCCCGGTTTCGGGGCGTAATTAAAGAGAGCGCAGAACAGCATGACGCCTCGGGCCTGTCTGGGGTAAGGAGCGGGGCGAGACGAGCCCAGCCGAGGGTGTGGGGTATAAGGGATGTGTTTTACCGAGGGATACTTATACCATCCCTACGCGGCACATATTTTCATATAACAAAACCATCTGCGTGCCGCGCATAACAAATTTCAACTGATTTATAGTGAGGCTGGGGTAGGCGGGCGCAAATTTTCGCAGTTACGTTACGAGCAGCGTCGACGCTGTTCTCAGGATCTCGGACCAGTTCGCTCTTTCCTTCCGCCAATTTATATTCCTGTTATTCCCCTTTCTTTCCCTTCTTCCAGTATGTGACGATGACAAGTGATTTCTTTCGGTGCTGATGCAAAGCAGGTAGGTGCATAAGCGTTCGTAAGTATTAGATCACTCGTTAGGTTCGTACAGAAAATGTTGTGAAAATATCACTTTGTTAAAGTTAATGTCATTTATCGGTAGAATGATTTTTTTCTTCTAGAATCTTAATAATTTTGTAGTGAATGTTTAAGTTTGCTTCTAAATGTTGTTCGATAAAGTAGTCACATGGATTGCAATGGAAGTTGTTTATCCTCTTCGCTCATGAGAAGGAAAATTAGGGTAGATTAGAATTTTGTATTTCTACGAGAGAAGCAAAAATTAATAATCATTATAAAGAAATAGGCTAGTAATACGTGATAGTACGACAGTATATTTCAATAGTACAGCAATAAATATATAAAAAGAAACATAAAGTACAGACAAACGGATACGTCAGTTCCAAGACACAAGGCGTTACAGGGGCTTATGTAATTTTCTTAATAAAGCAGGGTATGCTCTGTTCTGAATGAAATCAATAATATACGAACGGTTTATTGAAATCAATTGAAATGAAAATATCCTTTATTGGAATCGAAATCAATTAAAACCGAAACACTTCGTATTAGAATCAAAATGAAAATTTATACGAAAGAAAGGTAATATTACTTTCAAAGAAATATTCCTAGAATTCCTCAATTATATATATTTTTTAAACTTCCACTATAACACGAATAAATAGATTAATTATTGCACTTAAACGATCCATCGAATTATCACATTGATTGAACATGATTTAATTTCTGTGTACAATTATATAGAGTTACGAAGGTATCGAATGTGAATTGTATAAAATTTCAAAAATGGGTACAGGCATATGGCAACACGATCCATATGTATCTCAATACTTCTAGGGTTGCAGAGGACGGAAATCGGAAAGGACGTTCCTGAAAGTTTCACACTGATATCTATGAGGAACGCGACCCTAAAGGGTTGCACGGAGGGGGTTGCAAAGTCGGGTATGTATAGAGAGGGGCGAAGAGGGCAGGGGGATAGTAAGAAGGGACCGTACTCGGACCAGCCGACGACGGACCGAGCCATTGGATCGATAATGTCATAGTGACAAGTACCAGCACGTGTATCCTTCTTACGCTTATAGCAATATTATGTGTACTCGAATCATAAGTGTCTCCAGAATTCTCACATTGTCTGTGAAAAATTCAAATTTTCATAATCTGAATTTTATTCGTACATTTTACCATCTCCTCTGGTTGTCAATTGAAGTCAAACAAATCCTGAGATTCAATATTTACACCACCGGCCAAAAGTTTGGAATCGCTGAGCATTGCAATTTGCACAAAAATTTGCAGAATAATGTCAGCGACATTGAGAATTTTTTATCGACATGAGATAAATTGATAAATGTAGAATTGAGATGAACTTCAAATCTATAAAGAATTAGCAGCAGATTTAATATCGACGAAAAGTGGGAGGTGATTCGAAACTTTTGGCCGGTAGTGTATGTGCACAAAATAGATTGTCCGTCTGTCTAAATTTCTTCACCGATTTGGACCAAATTTTGCACAGTTACTCTGTGTAATCTTGTGAAAAATTCAGGCTACCATGAAATTTGGACAATAGACCTCCTTCCCCTAACTTTACTCCCTTGAAAGTTTGTGATAATTTAGGTTTAGTGTATTATTATATAAATAAGCATTGAGTAAGAGCCATGACAACAGACATTAACTTGGAAAATCCATATTTATTGAGCAGGTGCCCCAAAATATTTACAAATTCTTGTGTGGGAGGAGAAAACCGAAGATGTGACATTTCGCGAAGCATTAGAATAGTAAATTAATTGGAGTCTTTACAATTTGTCCAAATGCGGACACCCGGTAAATTGATTTATCGATCTTCTACTTTCATTACTTGCGTAAACTTCACAATCTTCATAAAACGAAAATAACAAAATTGCGTTTAGGCAATCATTATTACAATGTCTACGCGCCACTGTCGCAATATAAACGAACAGTGTTAGCATAGCGGAACAATACGACACACTCTACGAATTTTCAAATTAACTTCAACAGTGTCCAAAATATCAGAAGAGTAGTTCAACCAACTTCAACCTAATATTCAATTTTTTCACCCACATAACACCGCTGCGCTTACAGAAACGATTGTAGCAACACAGCGAGGTGATCTCGACGTTCCTGTCGCCGCGCGAGCTAAATTAATTTTTAAAACAGTTCTTCCCACTGCCAGTTAATAACTTATGATTGACAATTTCATTATGCTAGCCGGAGAGAAGACGACGCGGCATCTGCACGGGAAATGCGGTGAAAACTAACGTCAGTCGAGGAGAGTTCTTACCGGCGAGAGCGAGGAGCGCGGTAAATCCTGAAACGAACCTGGAATAAACTGTCCGAGCTACGGCCATAATAATATGCCTCCGTCGACTCTGCCGTCAGATTGTTACGGGTGGTTGGAATTGCCTCTCCGAAAACAAGTCCGCCTCGCGGTGTTCTTGGATTACGATGCAATTTCTCCAGCCTCGTGGGCTTCCCCTTATGACGGCCCTTAAAACTCCGCGTATCCTATTCCTGCGCGTTCCCGATCGAAATTCTGCGTGTGTCGATCAATTCGAACGATCCACCTGCCGCTGCTTTTTATGGAAAATTTTGTGGAAGAAAAGAGTTGGTCGTTTTAAGCGTTAGAAATTTGACAATGTTCGTTTTTTTATTTGTGGAAGTTGGATTTGTTGTGATTTTAAGGGTTCGTTGATTACAGAAGGTAAGGTGAGTGATTTTTGTAGTTTCAATTGAAGCTTTTTAGTAATCGATAATTAATATTCCTGAGTATTCTAATTGTTTCTTTCTATTAAGGAATTAAATAATCTTGAAAGGCACAAGTCTAAAAGATATGGAGTGAAGACTGTGAAATATTGTGGAATATCTTTGTTAGAGTTATTTCGATAGTAAACCTTCCGTCCCTTCAGTAATAAACCTGTTGCGTACTGAACAAAAATTGTACGTCTACACTTAGATTTGCTAAGTAAAGGCTTTGCGAAAGAAAGGTGATGTTAGTAATAATAGTTGTAAGCCATTTATTACACCAAAGCAAAAATAATTATTGCTGGAAGTAATACTTAAAAAGCACTTTCAATATATTTGTTTAATCATTTCTGTCGTCATTAGCGATATATGACTAATTTAAGAGTTTTTTGTGAGATACTGTATTATTTTGTGAACATCTTCAATTCTTTCTTCAGGTCGAATATATACTTAAGGTCTTTGAGTCGTTTTTGGGTCTTTTCTTCCGTTCGAATACACATTTAAGATCTTCGGGTCTTTTTTGACCCAAAGGCCCCATGTGTAACAATTTTGGTCACCAGTAAGCGATACGAACCTAGACAATAAACTTTTAACACAATATTAAGAAGTCATGAACTTGATAATAGCAAAGGTTATTTAAAAAAGTAAGAATGCAACGGGTCAAAAAAGACCCGAGCACCGTACTGAGGCCAAAAAACTCAAAATTTGAAAGCGTCGCCGGCACAGTAAAACTTCTCGACAATTTCAAAATACGAAGTACAGCCAATACCCGCAAAAATCAGTATTTGCCAAAAAGTTGGACACGTACCGTATCAACAATAAACGATCGAAACGAAAGCACATACATCAGAAAAGGCAACCGGATTGATAGATATCCCCGATCGTCGCCGATAAAACGATACAAACGATTCCCAAGGCTTGCTCTACCGGCGAGTTCCGTACAAATCTCGTTTACGACGTCTCTCTTTTCCAGCCATAAATACACGGGACGCGGGCAGAGTTCGGCAACTCTCTCATTCCGTGGGCCGCGAAGTGTTATACGTGCGTGCACACGGCCATAAAGTGAAAAAAAAAGGTCCACAGGCAGTTTGTTACGGGGAGCAGTTGTAACGGAAGGGCACGTATCGAGCAACATGATTACAAATATATCATAACCTTCTTCGCCCTTTTCCACGGAAACGTCCTAGAGAAGGGCCGAGCACACAGCGTGTCCTTCGACACGCGATACACGTGCGTCGCCTGTCGATGCGGCTTTATCGCAGCAAATCACTGCTCGCCCGAGGAAATAAAGACAAAAAGCGGGGGCTGGGGGTATGGACCGAGTGAAAAGGGCACGTAGAACATCCCTTCGCTAAATCGAATCGACGCTGCACGTTTCTTGGCGCGTGTACGGTCGCGTTCATGCTCTGAGACGTGGACGAACGAACTTGCTTCTCGGTAATTTCGTAATTCGGTCAATTTTGGAGTTGCGAACGAGAAGAAAAACTTTGTCGAGATTTTGGATTCGTGTGAATTGTAAGAATAAAGTAGAGTTACTTTAACCCTTTGACTGAATAATTTTTTTAAAGAATTTCTAAATTACCTAGAGATCGTTGTGTTTGTAATGGATCCTCAATTGAGATCAATTTTCGTTAGAGTTTTCAAGTGGGATATACACTACCGGCCAAAAGTTTGGAATCACCTCCCACTTTTCATCAATGTTAAATCTGCTGCTAATTTTTTATAGATTTAATGTTTATCTCAATTCTACATTTATCAATTTATCTCGTATCGAATGATAAAAAATTCTCAAAGTCGCTGACATTTTTCTGGAAATTTTTCAGTGATTCCAAACTTTTGGCCGGTAGTGTATGCGTCCCACTAGTTACGAAAGGGTTAACGTTCGATTTAGTTCAGTACTGTTTGCTTTGCGCGAGTGTGGCCGCGTTCAGGCTCTGAGAATGAATTTGCTTTTCAGTAATTTCTTGGATTTATAAACGAGAAGACAAAGTGTGTCGAGATTTTGGATTCAGTGTATCCAGTTTTCACGTGAACTGTAAAAATGAAGTAAAGTTACTTTAACCCTTTCGTGGCCACATTCTCTTTTCAAAGAATTTCCTACTTGTCCAGCGATCGTTGTGTCTATAATTGATCCTAAATTAAGGTCAATTTTCGTTCGACTACTCAAGTGGAACAAATGTGTTAAGAAAGAATTGTAGTATCGTAATTGTGAGGATGAGAGGGAAAGCGGGCGACGAGCGACGATAGCCAGGCCCAAAGGGAAAAACCCCGGCGACAAGAGGCTCACGAAGGGCCTGGCTATAAAGCACGCCTGGCGTGCGAGGAATGAGAGGGCAGTGTATTTGAAAAAGTCGAGAGGCGTGAATCGAAGTCAAAGCCCAATGTATCATAGTTATTCTTATATTTTGTTAATAAATATCTATTTATATTTCTGATCCCACAGAATTAATTTCATTTAGTTGACTCCTATTTGCCACGCATTTTGTAGAAGATATATCGCTATTTCGTACAATTTTCTGTCCCACACAACGCGACAAAACACTATGTTACGTCAAAAATTCATGCAGAACATTTAGCAAAGAATTAATCGTCTTACTTAACAGATGCTCGTCCGATCTTCCGCCCAATTGCACAATTGATCCAAGAGAGTAGATCCAGCAAAAACATTACCCCCTTTTCATCAAGGAAAAATAATTTCTATCGCAACGAAGAAGCAGAAGAAGATCGAAAATCCGTATCCAGAGGTTGATCCACCTCGAAGGATAAATATCGGGCCGGCTAATATAAGAATATTACGGATAGAGGAGCAGCGATGGTATCGCGGATCAGCGTGCCGGAAATGGGGACCGCCTGAAGCCAGACAGTCAGATATCTCGGAATGTTTTACACCTCATTAGGCAACAATGTGTTGTTGCCAGGGTGAATTATATCGGGCATGAGACGCCCGTCAAGACAAATGGCTCGAACCGGAGGTAATTGTGGGCTTTTATTAGCTCTGGTTTCTCCTGTTGGCTGCAAATCGCGCAACGCCGACTCGGAGACGTTCAGCGGAGAAACGCCGGCGCGGCGAGGCAAGCAACAGCAACACTCCCAGCCGAACAACCCTTCCGACAGCCTCCTTCTCGTCTATTTTCCTTCTGTACGCGTGGCTGTTGCTCCATTCGTCTCTCTCCGTTTCTACTACGTACGCCCTCCCCTGTCTCTCTCTCACTTCCGTTCGCCACTGCGTAATTACTCGCGTGACAGTAATGCAGGACTGGGAATCTCGTCTCTCTGATGCCTGCAAACTCATCGCCACGCGGGCCTAGTCGTTAATGCTTGAAACGGTCCACGCGTTCCGCTGTTGTTCTTTTTGCCTTTTAACGCGTTACGTGACACGTGTACCAGCGGTGAAAGACGACAGGTTTTTGACGGGGAATTTTTTTTGCTTTGACTCGATGCGAAATTTTGTGTGAAGAAAGATTAGAGTGAGAAGGATTGAGTCGATGTCGATAATTTTTTATAATTGAATATTGTAAAATTTGTGATTATTTTGTAGCATGGAATGTGTTGACACTACAACTACCGACCGGGTCAAAATGACCCATTAGCATCTTTCGAAAAAACACGAATGTTCAATACTGGTCAGTATTATCGTTTGTAAATTTTCGAATTTATTTTCTACATGTAAGCTTCTATTTGAATGGATATGAATCGAATTCTCCAATCACGGTTCAGTTACATAAAAATTCATTTTTGGAAAGTCACTAATGGGTCATTTTGACTCGGCTGGTAGTTCTAGTGTTAAGTATAGTCGCGTTGGTAAATGTTAAAATACCCGTTATGTTCGTGTAGAAAGCATTGCGTGGTTTAAATTACATTTCCCCGTTTTGATATTTTGTATTTTGAGGTTTTAGAATGAATAATTCTTTTTTAAGATCTTCATAATTTTGTGACGAATTTTGTGTCAAATAACTTTGTATTAAATTTGTAATGAGAATGAGGCTTGCTTCATATTCAGTAAGTAGATTTTATTAGATTTCAGTAGATTTTAGTAGATTTCAGCAGAGTTCAATAGACTTTAATAAACTTTAGCAGAATTCACTAGAGTTTAGTAAATTTCAGTGGATTTTAGTCAAATTTAGTAAATTCAGTAGATTTCAGTAGAATTAAGTACATTTTGGTAGATTTCAGCAGAGTTCAGTAAAATTAACAGATCTCAGTAGAATTCACTAGATTTTAGTAGATTTCGGTACATTTCAGTAAATTTTGCTAGATTTCAGCAAAGTTCAGTAAATTTCAGTTAAAATTCATTACATTTCAGTAGATTTCTAACACTTATTCCAAGTGTAGGTAATTTCCATCGAATTTTATTTTTTCTGCAGAACGATAAGAAAAATTTCATATTACAGATATCTCAGTTAAAATTAACTATTAATGATAATTTGCATTTTTGTATCCCTCCGACAATTTTCTAAGCGTCGCTCGTCCGTTTTCTTTGTACCCTCCTCAACATGAATTTCCAAGAAATTCTTTAGCCACGGCAAACCGAAGTTCAGTCAGAGCTATCGCGTTCTATATCACGTTTTGGGTTATTCACGTGGAACGGTGCGATGTGTCTGTCGGCGTTGCTTAAAGTATGCCCGAGCTGACCGGCAAGATTAACGTGGTCAGCATGTTTCTTGAGATGTTTCACATACTTCAAAGGTTAATTAAGTCGCGGCGAAAATTGTTGCGGCCAAAGTATTGCCTATGACCAGGTCGAAATATTCCTTCGCCACGTTCTCCTCAATTACACCGCCCTTCAAAGACTTTCCAACTCCGTAGCAAACCTTCCAACTTTCTACATTTTTTAAATTTTACCCTGTAGAATTCAACTCTGCTCTCCCCTCCCCAAACTTTAATTTTCCTACCATTTCACTTCACTATGCACGACACTTACAAAAAAAGGGTTAAAAAATAGCAACAAGGAAGCATTAAACCTACAAGGATTTTCGTACACAACAATTAAAGCGCAAAAAAAAAAAAGGAAGTAACTTTTCCTTTATGCAGCAAAATAACAGTTTTGTTACAACTTTTCCCAGCCCGCGAAAAAACTCGCGTATTTCCCACTTAAAAACAGTCTCGCCGACGGAAAATTCTCACGTGTAATGGGGTGAAAATGGGCCAGAACCTGGCTCCTCTTCACCCCGCAATTACCAACGAGAAACTTTCCAGCTCTTTTCATTCTTACCACATAATAATCTCGCTGTGTCGCACTTACGCGTAACTTATTTCACTGAAAATGTTAGGTCAACAGATTGCCCTGAGTTTACGATACGGTTGACTAATTTGCTATTTTCCAGGATTCGAACATTCCATTTCCCGTTGCGTGTATTCAACTTTACGATCAGGAGAAACGCTTAACCCTTTCGTTACTAATGGCGCTTGTAGGCGTTTTGAAAATTTGCTCGCACTGTACTGTTGGCGCCTTTTGCTGCACTTGCACCTCAACTTAACGTCTCATTTTATCCTTAAGCACTTGCATCTTAATACAACAAACCGAATTTTGAAACGGTACGGCCGAAATAAGAAATCTCGCAGCCGTAGTTAATCTTCTAGCTACTGAACTCCACTACAGTGGCTCTCGCGGAGATCACCTTTTCGAACGTTACGCCACTATAGTGGCTTTCGCGTGTAAGTAAACTGTAATTTGTTCACCTATAATCTCCATTCTGGTGTAATTTCATAATGGAAAGCATCACCAGACACAAACCGCGCATTCCGCGTAAATACTCTCCGCGATACAGCAGCGCGGAAAGTTCTACCGTAGGTAAGAGGTTAAAAATTTACCGCCAGTCACACACGTTACGCGTTAAAATCTACCGTAGCGAAAGGGTTAACTGATTTTCAAACGATTGGCCTCTCCCGCTCAATAGCCTCGTACGAGAAAATTTTGTTCCACATTTTCGACTCAGTTTTCCACGCAGAATCATCCTCTGCTCGCTTGCACCACCAGTTACGGGACACCCTGTATAATAAATTCCACACTGGACGAAATAAACGATTTCGCAAGGACGATTCTTCTCTCGTTCGCGAGGAGCGTCTACGAGAATCCGGAAAGAACGAAAAGTCCTCTCTCATTTCTCATCGTAGGTGATTTGGTGCCGCGGTCGAGGCCGAAATCGCAGTATTTTCGCCGAGGGGAAAAAGCCACGACATTCCGAAAGGGCGCATTTTCGCGAGAAGAGAGCTGCTGCTGCTGCTATCCAACGCGTTATTACGCCTCTAGGAGGTACAACCCGCTCGAGGCATATGCGGGCCAAGCTTGTCCCCGTCCCTCTTTCGCTCGTAGTTTCGCCGTGGTTCATGTATTTATGCATTTCCAGCCAGCCCGCCGCTTCTTGACTAGACTCTACGCACACACGGCCGCGGACCACCAGCCATTGTGCGCCAGACGATTTACATGTATTGCTCCTCGATGATGTGCCGCGAAAGATGGCCAAGCGAGGGGCGAGGGAGGACCGACACACACAAGACGGAGAATTGCTTTTAAATTAGCGACACGAAGTTTCAGGGCATCTCGACGCGGTACGTTTTATCAGGGAATTGTTTTCCAGATTGCAAATCAGCGGGACAATTTATCGTGTGAATTTTAGTACTTTTTTTTTATGGCGAATAATTTTCTTATCGAGTGATTGTAGGCTTTAATAGTATTGTTATTGAGGGTTTTGGGAGAAAGTATTCCTACGTTTCATGAGCATTGCAGATGACTTTGTCGAGGTTCGTGAAACACGGTGAGATGGAAGGTTTTAATACGTTTGTGTGCGTTATGCTTTGAGAAAGAATTCTTGAATGGTATATCAAAGTTTGACGTTATTGAAAAATGGTTTAGAAATGTGAACAGAAGGGTTTTCTATATCTTTAAATAATGAAACGAACGAATATGAAAGTGTATGCTGTGATTATTCACAGCACTGGAAAATTGCTAATTAAAGATAAATTGTGACTTTAGGAGTACCTATTGAACAGTGAAGATGATATACACGGTGGGGCAAAAACTTCGTCTACCAAGAATATTTCACAAAAGATCAACACTTTACACATCTTTTGCAATCTAAGAAAATTTACTTTATCACCACATTTGACTTTGAATGTTCTTTAATAGTATACTGAAATCGTCACAACATCCTATTTAAAAAAATAGTGTAAGTGTAGTGTGTGTCTGCCCGAGTTGTTAACAGAGGAGCAGCGTTGTTTGGCGGTTGCTAATGTTGAGACTGGATCAGCACGTCGTCGCGAAAAGACGTTGATCGGCCGTTTGGTTGTCCGCGCGCCCCTTTTAATTGTAAAATCGCCCATCCCTTACAATAGAGATGTCTTTGAAATCTTCTCTATGTCATCGCCCGCGGTACGTCATCCTCCATATCAGTATTTCCGGTGTATCGACGAAAATGGTCGAACTTCATCGACTATTCGACATCTTCAACATTTTCTACGATGTAACAAATTTACTTTACCACCACATTTGATCCTGAATGATCTTTGATAGTAGCATGCTAAAGTCGCCCCAACATCTCATTTAAAAAAATAGAAATGACTTTGAAATGTTCTCTGTGTCATCACCTGCGTTATGTCATCCTCCATATTATGCAATTCTTGTATATAACATTTTTCCACGTTGTCACAAATAAAAGAAAGATTCCGGATATACAAAGTTTTTGCCCCAGCCAGTACACAAATTTGACAAATCTTAGCTATCCAAGCAAGCCAAGTATTCAATCGTATCACACTCTGTGGAATTGGTTTAATAATAAGATGTGAGTGATGGCATGAATGTAGTGAATATATCGAAAGCTCTCGAGATTTGGTAAACGAGCGGATCATACAGGGTAACGAGTACACAAATTTGACAAATCTTAGCTATCCAAGAAAGCCAAGTATTGAATCGTATCACACTCAACGATAAATTGCACCGAAACTCAACCAAAATGATTATCACATTGAAAACAGCAGAACGCTAATTAACCGCGTGTACCGCGAAGAAGTTGATTAAATGCAATTCGGTTCTTTAAAACTATGCAAGGAATTATATCAGCGTCGGAAAGTTGAACTTGCCCTAGATATATTTAGAGAGGGACAATCAAATTAGCATTATTTCTTTTTATGTGTGTATATAGTTATTGTTAAAAAATATATTCCTATTTAACTTATTAATAAGTGTTATACAACCACACACTCAACGATAAATTGCACCGAAACTCAACCAAAATGATTATCACATTGAAAACAGCAGAACGCTAATTAACCGCGTGTACCGCGAAGAAGTTGATTAAATGCAATTCGGTTCTTTAAAACTATGCAAGGAATTATATCAGCGTCGGAAAGTTGAACTTGCCCAGTCGCGTCTACGGTTACAGGTTTATAATTAATCGTTGACGTTAGGCACGCTACGAACAATTACTCGTTCTAATTACACGAGTAATTTAATCGAGCTCTAGAGCAAAATATTACCTAGAAAATTATTATCAGAATTTTCGAATAATTACACAGTTCTTGGGGTTTGTTACACGTCGAAGTAATTTTCATCTCCGTGAAGTCTCTATTTCGTGCTGCAACAGCGAGGATCCGTTGGTTGCCTTTCATTATCCGACCGCCATATTTACTCATTGAATTCAATTCGGATTCACTTATGGTATGATTTATTTGGCGAAGGCGTACCTGAGGATGGTGATGGGAATTTATTGGAGACGGAGGTCGTCGTGAATACGGGCAAGGAAAGCACAGACAGACAGAGAGGAGAGTGAGAGAAGGAGGAAGAGGGTGGATCAGAGGAGAAGAGAGCTCGACGAGAGGGACAACGGGCAAGGAAGGGAGAGGAAAATAAAGGGCGCGTCCTTTTCTCATATTCCGTATCCCATATGGTGGCTCGTGAAATTTGCAAGAGCATCTTTCCGAAATTCAGATTTACAGCGACGCCTCGCGTTTCTTTCTTTGACAGTGTGGAGGATTTGGACAACGAGACTTTGCATCCGTGCACTGAACGTTATAATCTTCGTACGCTTTTTCAAATCTTAGGAATGCTCGATCTTCGTTCTTTCAGCTTGAGTGACAATTTTTATCTCTGTAAAGGATTACTTCTTGCTAGGAGTTAGGAAAGAGATGAAAAATCAGTCTTAGCTAATTTCTCAGAAATAAGGAAAAACACCTTTCTCAAAAATCAACGACAATAATTTTTTCAAGATTTTTGTTGAAAGTTTTGATTAATTGTGAAAAAACAACACGTAATGTTTAGAAGTTATTCATTACAATAAATAAAAGTAAACTATTGTGGCGGTCCTAAGCGTGGGACTGTAGTTGGACGACGGTGCTAGAGTGACTAGCTGGTTTCTTCGAGTCCTTAGGCCAGCAAGGGGTGCAATGAACCCAGGTCAAGAGACTTTCCCCGCTTACGCAAGTACGCGCATGTTAACGGTGGATTCGAACAATTTTATTTTTCTCGAAATGAAAACTTAATATTGTTTATCAATAGTATTATAATTCGTAATATGACATACACTACCGGCCAAATGTTTGGAATCACTGTGCATGGTAAGTTATTCAAAAATTTCCAGAAAAAAGTCAGCAATTTTAAGAATTTTTTGACGAACTGTTTGCCATTCAAATTAATCGAATTAATAGCAAATTCAAGATTGATGTAGATTAACAGGTGATTCCAAACTTTTGGCCGGTAGTGTATGTTGTTTTTGCAATAAATTATACGAATTTTCCAAAACAAGCAAAAGAAAAAAATCAAATTTACAAAACCACACACGAAGCTATAACCTCCAACTGAAAATCCTCGTAATCATTCGTATTTGTGTTGCTTCTTCACATTTTGTAGATTACTACCCCTATTTTATGTGATTTATACCGTCGCTGCACTCAGTCGATGCATTTAAATGTGAACAAGACGATTTAAAAAAAAAAAGATTTTTGGATCCAATTATAAAAAATACTATAATAAAAGAGTGTTTTAACTTTCACCACATTCCATCAGAAATGGTTTAGCATGAATTAGCGAATGCATTTTTGCATACATTTGACAAAAATTGAATCAAAACAACGAAATAAGCAACGATCATCAAATACTCTTGTAAAGTGTGTTTTTATCGGTTAGTTTCTATCACTATGACCAGCCATTCGTCCGAATCGGCGAATAAAAGTAGATTCGAACCTTTCGAGGGGTCTTTATGAGAATAGACGTCTGTCCAGCAGCATGTTGGTGCTTTGAATGTATTGGACGCTGCTTTATCGGAGGACGTTGAATTTTTATCTATCCCCTGTGCAAATAGAGGCCACGTAGAGCCCATCCGACATGGTCGTTCTTTAAAATGTATGCCGCCCTTAAATCAGGACAACAATAATTGTGTCCACTATGCGGACACGGCTGATCGGATTTCGAATATTTGTTGCTTCCTTACCCTCTGCTACCGATCTCGCTTTGTATTTGTCGATTCTGCTGACTCGAAGGTTTTCCAGCGAGAAAAAAATTTGGACAGTGTAAAAGCACGAAGAATATGGAGAAAATTGTTTCTTTCACTCTAAGTGTTAAACCTTTGCGGTCCTATGTCGAGTCAGATTCGACATAAAAATTTTTCCCTTTAGATATCATAAAATGATAAATTATAAATGATAAACCATTTTCTTATGCATTAATGTTATCCTGAAATTTAGTATTTTATAACCAATGTTACCTTGAAATATTGAAATAAAGGGAAACTACATGGTGCTGCCCGAGAGTGACCAAATGAGTGCGAACTAAGTGGACCATTTGGACCGCAAAGTGTTTATGCTGTTCCTCTTTTTTTTAACCTTCCATCAGGACCATAATGACTCGATGCTACATACTTTTATATTTTATTAGGTCGTTAACATTCAAAAATTGAACGTGACATTAAAAACTTATTTAAGAAAAAATCTCAGGTCAGCATCTTGAAGATCCTACGAAACTGTATCCTCTATGACAAAAAAATTAACAACTAACAACGAGAATAATTGAGATGGTCACGTTAGGTGAATCACCCTGCATGTGCTTTTATGCTATACATAATATTTCATGAGTTTCAAATTTTACCTCCATTTGCAATCGTGCCAATTGGTCGCTTTCCTTTTCGCGAATTTAGATAGTCAAATTCTAAAATACTTGTCAATTTCTAAACTCAGTGTAATCGCTTATGTGTTCAAATTTCAAATTAGAATGTAAAGTATAAAATTCCTAAATAAAAGCTCGTGGTATCCCTCCTACATTGAAGAACAACGAAAACAACGGCAGCCAAGAATTTTCGAAGTTCCCGAACAATTGAATGAAGAAAAATATAATACGTGTGAAAACGAACTATGTTGTCGCAGCGTACGCCAATTTACGCGTGGAGTGAATTCTGGTCGATCAACAGCGGGGACCCTAGACTGGCACAGACTGAAGTGGCGGGCCGGTGAGGAGGAACGAGGCGGAGGACACACCCCCCGCGAACTCGAACATGAATTAAAGTTTTAATTTCTCTAAATCACTGTTCGCCCTCGAGCGCTTTCCACCAGACGGTCCGTTACTTATAGCCTTTGCCCTTTTTACCGCCTTCTTTTTCCCCATTCGCCTCGATCTTACCACCGTCCGACCCTCGCCAATCGGCGGAAATCGATATGCACTTATCCGATGACTCTTCAGACCCCAGGCCCCCCTTTTTTTCCTCCTCCTTCCCTTTTTTCCTCTCGACCGTACCTCCGCCAGGCATAACAGCCAGAAATCGCGAGAGATTTAAATTTCCTGGAACACCGATCGTGGTTAACATCCCTTAAGAAAGCACTCGGAACCAATCGAGGCTTGAAATGACTGTTCGGAAAATTCTCTCGAAAACTGCTCAAAATTTCAGCTCCACCGAGGAACAAATATCAGTGAAATATCCTATTAATTAAAATTCCAATGAAATTTAGCACGTTAACTGCCACACGACGCACAGTGGTGCCATTTCGCGAAAAGCTGGCCAAAATTTTGGCCAGTCTTACTTAACAATGGGTCCAAGATTATAACTTGACGATGTTTCGGCTTGGAGCGGTCAGTTCAATACATTTCTGAAAGATTTAAACGAAACTTGCACTCTATTAGTCAATGAACAATTCGGAAAATAATGAATTTTCACAAAAATTAAGTTAAAAACAACGTTTACACCTTCATTTTGAACGTTACATTCTTGTTACGATATTCGAATTCAGCAACTCCAGAAACATAAGAGTACCAGTTCTAATGAAAATCGAACGAACTTACGAATTATGGCCAGCCTTTCGTGAAATAGCACCACTGTGCAACGCGGCAGTTAACGTATCAACGAATTAACGAGTAGAAAAATGATTTCAGGATAATACTGTAGTATCTGGACATTTTAGCAGTTAAGTAGTTTCAAGTTGAAAGGCACCGCGTGGAGTAAAGTACGACCGGAGAGGACAGCATGCCCGGTTCTCAGGAAGAACCCATGCGATTGGCAGGCCCAGGACGCGTTCTGGGTTCGCTCGAGGAAAGGGGGTGATTTTTACTTTTAATAGAAGTGAGGCGGGTGAGGAACGCCGTTGCACTGTTTTCACCTCAATTTATTAAAATCTAAATGCGATGGTCGGCGTACAATTCGCCCGGAAAATACAATTGTTTCATTCGCTAATTGTCCCTGCGGCAGCGGTTCGGCGGGTACGTCTCGGTGGCTGGTGAAGGAAAAACTGAACTGGAGGTGTAGGCGTACTGGGTTTTTATATTGTTAGGACAGGGAGACAGGAGTAGAGGTAGATAAAGATAAGAGTAGAGAAAGTGGTGGAAACGGAAAATTTGTAGAAAGCGGGGCCGTTCGTCCTCGTGCAAACCTGGATGCCACATGTGCGCTTCTTAGGCTACTCGAGGACGAAGGCAAGTCTTAACCCGGGGAGAGACAAAGGAACGGAAACTAAAATCTGAAGGAGTTGGAAAAGAGACAGTTCGCGTGGAAGAATAGAACAAGGTTCGGTAAGGGCTTGCTGGCAGTGGCGTACCCGCCACAGTTGCTTTACTCATAGACGTGTTCTACAGTCATTACAACGCCTACAGGTAGTGAATAATCTACAGGTTTTTTTTTTACAATTTTGATTGTCCTCAGAATCGTATGTTGTGTGATTGGATTTGGGTAGGTTTTTCCTTTTTTTTCCAGGAACGGGCTATTCCGTTTGGAATAGTTTGTGTTACGATTGTGTAGGATCTTGTTTGGTGTTTCCGAAAAACTGGGGAGCCCTTTTGCGGGCTTCCGGTCAGAAAATTGGAATGTTACTCTTATCTTTGCCTCGTTGTTTCGGGCTCGAGGAAAGGGGGTGAGTGTTGGTTGTGACAAGCCTCGAGAAGCGGCAAACATGACCAAGTGTGGTCGTGGAAGAGTGGGAAAGTGTGTGCGAGGTGGGGAAGTGCGATTGCCGAACGAAACGTTTAGCTGAATACAGCATATAATTTCCAAAAGTCTGTAGCTGAGTACGGCAAGGTTCTGCCGCCAATTTTGAAAGAATTTGAAATGACGTAGGACTACGTTTCCCTTCGCGAATGTGTTAAAAAGGAAAACATTTTCCTGGAACGGGAGATTATTGTTGATTGTATTACCGACGCGAGAACAGATCTGAGTCGTTTAGTCTTTTTGCAGTATCAGTTGTATTATAGTTTCGCCCGCGTTAATTTCAATCATTAACCCTTTCGCTACGGCAGATTTTAATGCGTAACGTGGGCGACTGGCGGTAAATTTTTAACCACGGCTGCAAAATTTCTGAATTTGACCGTATCGTTTCAAAATTCGGTTTGTTAAATTAAGATGGAAATGCGTATAGGATAAAATTAAGCATTAAATTAAGACGGAAGAGCACCAAAAGGCGCCAACAGTACAGTGCGAGCAAATTTTCAAAACGCCTATAGGCGCCAATAGTAACGAAAGGGTATATCAATAAACTGCAACATCTTTTATTTTACCACACTTTTCTCACACATCTCTAAACGCAGCATGGAATTTACATCGAGTGGCTGGGAATGTATCAGAATCGATTCGAGGGCAGGTTGTTCACGCGGCACACGCTCGATCCGCCCTTTCCCTCGACGGCGGCGCGCGACAGGGTGAAACGGGGGTTGTTCATTTAAAATCATGACGTGGAGCGTGGGGCGCAGTCACGGCGGAGGCGTTAGTATTAACGTTAGGTGCCGGCACAGACCAGGGCCACCTACAAGAACTTCGTACAACGGTTTCACCCCCTTACCGCCGGTGACATATTGTTTCCATTCTGCTCTCAGGCTAAAGCGCAATAAAAAACTGGCATAAATATCGCCGCCCTCGGCCTGCCGCGACACCGATACCGTGGACCAGGCTGTGGCCCGCGTAAGAACGAACAGGCCCCGAATACCGACCGTGTATATCTACGTACAACTACGTGGAAATGTTCTTTCGCACAAGCGACGGAGAAACGGCCGGGGACTAATTTGTCTGAGTGGCTTTTTCGACGGTTAAAGGGCGCCGCGGATTGCGAGCAACCATCTTTCCGGCCTTTGCGAATTTGTGGCGGTGGGCTGGATTGTGGCGCGTTTAAATCGCCCTGTGGGAGAATTTATTGATTCGATAAACAGGGAATAATTTGTCAGAATTATTTTGCGTCAAGTTTATGGTTATTATATTTAAATTACTATTTATTATTAGATTTAGTTCGTATTACTGTCGCAGCCTGTTAATCAAGATTCAACGTTTCTTTTTTAATTTACATCCATAGAATTGGAAAAAATTTGGACACTGTGTATGTAAGGTGGTCTGCCTAACGTAACTATTGTACTTCAATTATTCTCGGTATTAGTGGAGCGATCGAAATCTTTTTTGTCGCAGAGAATACAGTTTTGAAGGATCTTCAATGTGACGACCTGAGATCTTTTCAGATAAGTTTTCAAGCTCACGTTTAATTTTCTTTTGTACAACCCTACATTTTTTTGCCTATTAGCTGGCGTAGAGACGACTTCATGGACCTCAATATAATGCGTTTTTATAACGTACAAAAATTGAGCTTGAAAATTTATTTAAAGAAAGGACGTAGAAGAAATGGAAGATCGTCACCTCGAAGATCCTTTGAAACCGTATTTTCCAGGGCAAACAACATTTTGATCAGTGCAGTATTATGGAAAATAGTCGAGGTGGTTACGTTAGGTGAATTATTTTGTATAAAATTTTGTTTATTCGTATGTTCTTTGTTAACTCCTAAACCCTTTGACCGATCTGGACCAAATTTTGCATAGTTACTCTCTACTATCCTGCGGAAAATATAGACTAACGTAAAACTTGGATATTCTACCCTTTCTCCCTGATTTCATCCCCTTAGTACAGAACAAAGTGATAAGCTATGCGAATTTGAAAATTGCACAAATGCTTATAATCTGCGTAAATATAAAAAGTAATTGAGCTAGTGTGTTATAAAAATGGGAGTTTCAACAGCGAGAGCATACGTTAAACAGAAATTATGGTTCCCGTCCTTAATCCTTGAATCAGTTTTCTAAGGTGCTCAGGATGTTGATTTTTGAACTTTCGCGTGCTTACAGTAGTTCAATTGCAGAGATTAAATATTGAAAGTAGGTCTCGTTAATTCAGCAAATTAGAAATTCGTTTTTTAAGCTTCTATATTAACCAAGGTAACATTTGTTTAATTCTGTGGGTATTTGAAAACAGCAAAGAAGAGAATTAAATAGCAAAATATGATAAAGATACTTGTGATTATGAAACCAAGATTTCAGGTATTTCTCTGCAATGTTACACACTATTCTCGATAAAAGTGGTTCGATAGCAAGTTACATTAAGAATTTACGATCCGAGGTAAAGAATAATTGATCTCTCGGGGTGTAAAGTATCGTGTACGTTTTATCAATACTCCATTGAGCTTTAAATGAAATTGTACTTACAGCGTGACAGGTTCTTCAGGGCTTGATGGTGAAATTGAGAGCGACATGGTGGTGGTTAGACATCGTGATGTACCTGGCGACCTAACTCGATCATCCACCTAAAAACAGAAATCATAGAATTACTTATCAAATACACTCTCTTCTTCACAAATTTACGAATGCGTTAAATTTGACTTTCTCACGAAACACATTGCAAAATAATTAAATGTCGTTTTGCACTGTTTTTACAAAATTCGTACAATTTTTCACATTTCACGTATTTCAATAAAAGGAGAAAAGAAGGAATAGGATTCCACGCAGAGTGGAAAATAATTGGTAACAATATGTACACAATACGAGCTTAGGGGAATGGTATAGTGTGTAAGATCAGCTCGACACGGTCCATTCGAAGAGATTATGCATATGAAGGAGTTGAAAAATACGGAAGAAACATTTCTCCATGGATCTTTCGAATTCTTTGCACGATCCTTGCTGTCGTCGATGGGGAATTGAGCAACAGGTAGAGCAGATATGTCCTCGAGGCATCATGCTCGACAGAGCATACGCGTGATTTACTGTATAAGTGACTCATCGAAAGCACCCTTTTTTCCTTTTATCTTCGTTTCGCTACTCGAAACGAAACGTGAAGGAAATAATTCTTTTACTTAGGTCCTGTCTTGGGGAACGGGAACCGAGAATTTATACTCGAGGGTGAACCTCATATTTTCTGATGAATTATCAATTGCGCTGCTCTGGAAATTTTATTATATCGTTATTTTCTACATGTGTTGTAATTATGTCCGTTTGATATATGCTCATTGTTCGAATTAAATTTTTGTCGGGATAGAAGCTTTTTCAGTTCGAATTGAGAATGAATGAAATAAAATATAAAATATTAAGTATGTTATAAAATACCAATTTTACAATTGAGGCCATTGATAGAAAAAGGGAACCTATGCTTATGTACGTATGGAATATATCAAGGACATATTACTCCTCCTTTAGATTTAATTACTTTTTATTAAAATCGATCTTCTTTAAATGGCATTTTGGCGCATGTGCCCTTTTTCCATCAAAAGCCTCAACATTAATCACATTTGCCCGCAATCCAAACATATATTTTAAAAATTGCACAAATTACAACCTTATCTTTTACTACATTATACATGATACTAAAGTTCATCATAAACGTGTAACTCTGAAATTCGCAAATATTTAACTGTCTCAATTAAAACGTTATAATAAATGAACGAATAAAAAAGTGAAATAGTATTCTTCCGAAAAAGTAGCCTAATTTTTCATTCTCCTAGTAAATGCCAGCGATACTCTTAATCGAGAGGCCAGTAGGCAGTCACAATCGCGATCGGCTGGAGTTGACAAATTCAGTCGAAATTGAGCGACTTCCGTCCCATCCCTCCTGCTTTCCAAAGAAATATTACGGCCATATTTTTCTCCCGTGAACGATCACTGAAGCTCTCCCGCGATTTCCAAGGGATTAATAACGGCAGTAGACCGTTCTACGACAATCGTAGAGAGAAACAAACGCAGCCTGGGGCAAGTGGACCAGACTCGCGCCGACATCAATCTGAACGAGCGAGCCGCGCCCCTAACGAGCCACCGGGTCATATAAATTTTATTGCCATTTCATAAATCCCGGCGACCACCGCGAGTAACCGTTCCGTCGCTCTCTGCGAGATTATCAGGAACGTATAAAGTTGCGGATCGTCGCCCCCCGTTTACTGTCTTTCGCGACGCGGCGAGAACTTGTCTGACTTTTGCTTGCGATCGAGTAGGCGATTTTATTTTAAAATTTTAGTGATTTCGATTCTGACGGAAGTTTTTACAGGTTGCGATAAGTGATATTTGTTGGTTAGTACTCAATTGGGTAGGTTAATGAAATTTTCAACGCGTGTGATTTTAGGAAAAATGTGAAATTTATTAAGTTCTTAAAAAAAAGTTTGAGAACAATTTATTTTCGGTCGAAATAAATTTAAAAAGTTGCGGATCGTTGTCCCGTTTACTGTCTTTCGCGAACATGCTCGGATAATGTGTCTGACTTTTGCTTGTGATTCGAAACATTTGACAATTTATTTTTGGTCAAAATGAACTTTTGTCGAAGTAAAAAGTGATCAGTGGAATTTGATCTCGAATTCTATGGTTAACTTTCGTACACAATTCGCCATTTGACAGTAAAATAATTGAGAAATTCGGGCTAGCTTCGAGTTTTGAATTAAAAATTAATTTATAACTAATTAGCAAGTCCTATCTAGCAGTATATTTGAGAACGAAATTCTCATATCGGTCATTTCATATGCAACAGCCTAATGTTATGAAAAATCTTTATACATAGAATGATAGACTAAGTATAAAGGATAAAATAACAAAAAAATTGTTAAAAATAAGACGTTCTTTAAGGACGATACGACAGCCAATTAAATTGTTTATAAGAAATTGAGAGTAATAATAGTTGCAGAACTTCATTAAAACTTTCTGATGGATAGAAATAAGCAAACAAGTAGATACAGTGATTCAAAGTCAGACCTAACCTATAAAAACGTTACCCTCAAGTGAAACAAGCTTACTATAGAAAATATTAAAAATGTATTATAAATAAACTCTGCAGTAAATTTCACACACAAAATTTTTCTATACACCTTCAAAAAATTATTTCATTGTTACATATAATTTTCTTAACTATAACAAATTATTTCATATTTATGAATAGATACTTATCTTTGAAGATTTAACCTTCGAGACTTTCTAGGCATCGAAGTGTCGCGGGTGGTCATATTTCAGGGGCTTTGTCTAGACCACACGCGAAATGTGTAAGTGTACTTCAATTTTAAAGCATAGATATAAATGTAAAACAACCGCGTAGGCAGGGAGTGGAAGAATGGAAACGGCAGGATTATATTTATAATAAATAAGACAGAAGTACGTTCGCGAGAGACGAAACGGGAGCACAGTTAATTCAGTTTTATACGACAACACTTCCGATCCACGGTAAGCCGGCGACAGTCTCCAGTTCCTTCCCTCGCGTTCTCTTCATCTTAACGCAAAGACGAACCAGAACCTGATTTACATTTCTTTCTCTCCTCGCTATAAAAATTCCGCGACGATAACTTCCTTTGTTCCACCCTCTATGGTCGCCGGCACGAGCAACCCCTGCGGCTGGAAAGCCACGGGGAGTCCCCGTAACACCGACTAGTTTTCGGTTTACATTACATTTTTTCTTCTTCTTTTTTTCCTTAATTAAAGGCACTGCAGATTCGCAGGCACGTCGAAAAATGTCCTCTGCGCCTCGTGCGGTGTAATTTATTGAAACATTCTACTTTATTCGGTTTAATTGCATTAAGAATGATAATAAAAGGACGAGAAATAGTGAGAATTTTTATTTGTTGCGGTTAAAAAATTGTGACACTTATCTGGAAAATTTGTGGGACACCGAAAGTAGTGCAATATACAGAAATTCTGCACATATTTGCATGAAAGCAAATTTTTTCCTTGGTAATGTGAAATATGGTCGGACGCTGTTTATATTGTTTTTTAGGAACTTGAACTGTCTATATGAAAGAAAATTAACACTTTACTGTTTCTTTGGAGGAACACTAAAAATTCTGGTGTGCCCTATCATTTTAACGCGAAGTGTACTATATTTCGTTCTTATTTTTATTTGTTTGCAATAAATAGAAATTGCAGCAAGATTTTCAAGGAAGTCTCTCAAATCACCCTCAAATTTCAACTGTTCTCCGCCCTCAAAATTGGCCATTTAACATTTTAACATCAACACTCTTCTGAAGCACCCTATAAAAGACCAATAATCTTACTTTGTCCAATTTCAATTAGATACAAATGATTATATTAGAAAAAAACTAACACTTTACTATTTCATTGGAGGAACGCTAAAAATTCAGATGTAATTCAGGTAAATGAGTATATATTTCCATTTCTTTTTTTGTCATAAGTAAAAATTGCGTCAATTACCCCAAAATTTCAACTATGACTCACCCTCAAAATTGGCCATTTAACATTTTAACATTAACACCCTTTCGAAGCACCCTGTAGCAGGCAAACAGTCTTACTTTGTCCAGTTACAATTATTATAACAATCCAATCAAAATCCAGACACTCTCAATAATCTTCCTTCCTAAAAATTCCCAATCTACATATATCATCAACTCCACTCGATACACCCTTCTCCAAAATACTAAACCCCAAGCACACCTACCACATACCTATTTAACTCTTCAAACCGTCGATCATCGATCATCATTGAACCGGTGAAATTTCGTACCGAGGGAAGAAGAGCCGAACGCGGAAGAAGAAGAAGAGAGATAGATAGAGGGAGAAAGGGAGGCAGCTAGGATCGAAATGTAATTAAGAGAGCAAATAATCCGAGCCGAACAAACTCCGTGAAATGGATCAAAGAACTCGGAACCGGGAGCGAGACGAAAGGAGGGGGAGGGAGAAAAAGGAAGGACATGCACCGATAGAGGCGCGTCGTTGAAAGGTAGGAGCAGGACTACGAGCAAGCTTCACCCTGTCGTCGTGCTGTCTAGCCCGAAGGAGTAGGGCAACGAGGGGCCTCGGCAAAGACCCTCGATAAATATTTCCGTCAAGTGACCGGGGTTGGAATTCAAAGAGAGCCGAAAGGTGGAATCGAGAGCGAAACGAGTCCATCCTCTCTTTAGCCCGGCAGTTCAAGGGACGGTCGACGAGGAGAAACGACGAGAAGGATGGGGAGGGGGTGGGTGGACTGGCAAGCCCGGTATATTTGCGTTACGTTACGTAGTTGCGCGTTTAATCAGCCGTATACCCGGAAAGGGCGCGTGTGACAGAGGGAAGAAGGAAAAGAGAAACCGCCTCGACTTCCGGATACCAAAGAAGGACGGGGCTTGAACAGCCTTCTACCTTTTGTGCGGCCAAAGAGGCCAGATTCTGTTTACCACCGGACTCTGATTCGTCGTCGTCGTCTACTCGTGCAACGTGAATCGTTGTATTCTTCAGATTTCCCTTTCTATGGACTGTATCTCCTTTTTTGTACGTTAAATGTAGGTACATGGTTTTTGTACGTTTTACTGTAAATTGTATTTTTAAATGGATCAAGTTGGGTCTCAGAGATGGTTGTCTTTTGTTTTTTTTTTTTAGATGGTTGGGTTGAGCGAGGTATTTTTAATAGATTTTCGATTTCTCTTCGGTGGTATGTTGAGGTGTGGAGGTAGGTTATGTGGGAGAGGAAATGAAGGAGAAAGAAAAACAGAGGAGATGGCGCCTACGAGACGTCGATGGCGTGACAGATTGCCTCCAGTATTTTCCACCACATACATCATCGGCATCCGCCAGCCCTTAGTTCTAGTTCAATGCTCACCACCGTCGTCTCCCTTAATTGGCACCACCTACACCAATCTACCTGTGCCGTCGTTCAGAAAATTTCCCACCAACGGTTAGTTACGGTAGATTATATTTGGAGGAATGTTCGTGATAAATGACCGATGAAAAAGTGCACACCCTGTTTGTCGTACTTGTGCACATAGTACTTTATTTCACAATTTCCTCTATTTAATATTTCATCGATTAATTTTCAAGAAAATTTATATGAAATGTGAAATTCTATCTGTAATTCTCAATTTTTTTCATATCTGAATTTTTTAACTTCCTAAATATTCATTTTTTGTCAACTCAGGATTTAAGCAAAATTTTCAGTATACAATTCTCAGTTATTTTCATATTTCACTTTGCAAACTTTCTAAATATTTGTTTTGTCAACTCACGATTGAAGGAAATTTTTCTTAAATATACAATTCTCAATTCTTTTCATATTTTCTTTTTTAATATTTTAAACACTTACTTTGTCACATTTTCTGGAATTTAGAATTTTAACAAATTTGATTTGCACACGTAACAAAAGCAAGGATCAATCTCAATAATAATTACCATTACGATGTCATATATCAGCTCCGAGGACAAAGCATCGTTAATTATCCCCTACGCCGAGCAGGCTGATTTTCGAATCAAACTAAGGAAGCGCGTAATGCGGAGGTCGTAATATATCGATAACAAACCGAAGGGTCAGTGACAAACTGCAAACCGCACTTTCATCGTCAGGGATACGATTAGGGAAAAATTCGTCCTGTTTTAATGGGGAGTGAAAATTAAATACCGCGGTGTCCACCCCTTAGGTCCGGCCACCTAATAATTCATACGAGGAATGTAAAAAGGGCGAGCCCTTTTCGACCCGCGCGGCGAAAAAGAGCGAGAACGAGAAAGCCCGAAAAGGGGGGTAGAAAAATACGAGCTCGTGTTTATCTTGAGATTTGTAGCCGCCCTGTTCCCGATATTTATTGGCCTTCCAGGGACGGAAGATGCCACCGCCTGACGGACCGTTAAATTTTATTATGTTTTTTCCACCGATGCCGAAATAACGCGTCACTGAATATGGCTGGCAACGTCCTCGTAAAGATAAATTCTGATCGTTCGTGGATCGTCGTTTCCTAAGTAGGCTTTAACTGCTTCTACGGTAAATTGAAATTACGTGTTTGTAAGGGTTTTATGGATCAAGGACTGTTCCTGTAACTGACATCACACTTGACTGCCGACTGACTGCTTTCCAGTCACCTCGCGAGTTTCTTTCTCACCCGCTTCTTTTTCCTGATTGGTTACCCCCAACGTATTGGTTGTAACCAATCAGGAATTTTGTCTTTAACCCGCCGCTAGTCCTTTGCGCCCTAGGAGCGCTTTTTCCAGGACCGCGGCGAATTATGGTGGGGGCGTATTGTCCGCTGTAGCGCATTTGGCGACGCCGTGGATTTTCCTCCAGGTCTGGTACTCGACACATGTGGCCTGGGCCTGTACGCGGACCTTTCGGCAACCCTTGGTTTATGACATGGCAAGTTGCTATTGAGACCGTTGGTGAAAGTTTCTACGAAAACATGAATTGTTAGATTTACTAAACGTTAAACAGACTAAAACGGTTTCCTCAAAAATAGCTTTGCTGGCGCGCACATCATAAACCGTGTTGGTCGTCCGCGCGGCAAATGCTTGCTTCTGCACTACAGCTGTCCGCCACATGTTAGATGCTTGAAATTTAATGAACACTATATTGGATGTGTGAAATGAACATTTTGAAATGTTATGTGTTACATATTGAGTCTTCAAGATTACCTTTTCAATTGCTTAGAAATTTATATTATGTTATTCGATTATTTATCTGAAATCTCCTTAACCCTTTAACTGTTGGTCACTTGAAAGTAAAGCGCTCACTGTGTGAAGCTGACAATAAGTTACTACATGTATATGTGAAATCCACATATTCACGAGTTAAGTAACCTCTTCATATGACTAGTCAATTCACATTTTTTTTTAATATCTTGTATTTCATATTTCTAAAATAAATAGTGTATGAAAACTTGAAGACGCCGACAGCAGTGAAAGGGTTAAAATTAGAGTAATTAAGATAGTTTGCAGCGACCCAAGGTTGCACATAGTTCTTAGAATATTTTCAGATTACCTAAGACGAAGCACTGAAATTATCAGTGGCACTGAATATGAATTTTAATTATTGAAAGAATAGAGCAAAAACTTTCACAAAATTTTCTTCAATCGTTGAACAACTTAGAACACTTTGTTGCGTCGTGCTCTTCGAACAAGCGGTATGCTCGAGAGTGGTGGCGCAGGGTTGTCGGTGGTTCTTGGTGTGGGTTGGTTGTTGGTGTGAAGTCGTGGTGACTTAGAGTTTGCACGTACTTTAATATGTTATAAGACAAAGGCTTTATGTTGAAGAGTGACAATTTTATGTGGTGTGTGTTCGTTACGTGCTACCTGTCTATTTTCCCTTTTTGATCTGTCTTTCTGTCGCGTTGGTGAACTTATTTATAAATGGGTGTACGGGTACAAGGTGGTGGTTTCCGCCAATGAGGACGGGTCTACCCTCTTGGACGGTCCTCCCTGGCCCGCGAGCATGCCGCCCACCCTGGAATTTCCAAGCGGGCAGGGTGATGGTATGTCGCGATGGCTGGGGAATGAGGCCCAGGGGTAGCCCGCGCGTAACGGGACTTTGGGCGGTCAGGGAGACGCGAGAGGTTTTATGACATGTCAATGTCTATTGAATGTTCACGAGTGGACACCGGGAAGGTATGTGGCCCGCAAAAAATTTATTTTTCTGCAGCCATAAAACGCTTCCTGGGCTTCGTGGCCAATTTGAAAGAAAAATTAATTAACGCGAAGAAAAAAAGGGGCGCATTAAAAAATAGCGTAAACAGGCGTCCATGTCATAAACCCAATCCCTAACACACTTACTGTCTCGTGTATTCTTAAATTAATTGCGAACACAAATTTCAAAAATTTCAAAATATGTGTGTAACGTGTTAAAGACTTACTAACTCGTGTATTTTTAAATCAGAGCAAACGCAAATTAAAAAAATTTTTAAACATGTCTGTAATGCGTTGAACACAAATTTCAAAAATTCAAAAATATGTGTACAATGCGTCGGTGAAAATTGCTCGAGTTAGCGAGAGTAAAATGAAGATTTACAAGATTCGAGAGGAGCGTGAACGATAAGACGCGTCTTACACAGACGAATTCATAAAGAAGGATCTCGAGAATGCGTAGTCCTCGCACGAGGGTACACCAGGAGCCTAACTGCCTACCGGGCTCATATTTAGGATTAAGGAGACGGCGGTTGCAGCCTCTTCAGGACGATAGTTGCGAGCGCAGTGGAGGCGCCCCGCTAAACCGGGCAGCCCATTATCTTAACAAATCTAATCTCGCGGTGGGTGTTTATAAATGTCTTGTTTTCCAGCGAAACAGCGCCGCGAGTCGAGACGAAGAGGGACAGAGACGTTTCTAACCGCATTTCAGCCCCGTTCCCTCATTAACGAGAACGGGCTGCGAGAAACGGAGCACATACTAACGAATATGCCGAGTTCCTCAGGAGCAACCGAAGAAAATTATATCTCGACGGAATACAAAAATATTCAGCACTCTTTAACCCCTCCTCTTACAATTTCTTAAGGTCTACGTATGTCAACTTCGATTATTCGCTGTTTTAAAACAATGTTGAATTAAAAAAAAGTCAAAATATTGTACAGACTTTCTATTTAATAATCGACAGTCTTGAATTGAAGCTGAAATTAGAGCAAAAATATAAATTTAATAAAAATACAATTCTCCTTTTGTCACACCTCAGCCGTAATTTGCAACACGAGTGTCTCGTCATTAAACAGCAACGGATTAATATTCTTCCAATAAGAAAATTATATGCAAATATTAAACACACGAATAAGTAACAATTTCCCTTTCGTTTAAAAAGTTCGAAGTTAAGGAGACGAAGAATTCGAAGAACGTCGACAGAAAATCAAGCCACCTCAAATTGCCCGACTATCCCCAGAATGCTTGCAATTTAAAGGACGATCGCTACAGCCGCATCTCCGTTCGAACGCTGATCAGTAGTCTGTCGCGGAATTCGCCTAAATTCAGGTCGCGAGCATGCTCGAAACAGCGAAGATCGAGTACACGGGTGAATACAGATAAACGCAAGGACAAGAGGCGATGAACACAACTACGGTATCCTGGCAAGGGTGGGTCTCTGTTGTTATAGGATGGAGAGTACAGCTTGCTGCAAAACTGGAGGCCCTAATCCCTTAAGAACAATAATAAGAATCCTTTCTCTGTTACTCCCGGAATCAGTGTTAAAATTACCATGGTGTATGAGGAATAAAGACAATATGAAAGAGAGAGAGAGAGAGAGAGAGAGAGACAAAGAGGTGGTTCCAAGTTAATTCAAGGTCTCGCAGAAGGTTGCGCTGTAATCTCCTATTCGACTCCCCTTGAGATGCTTCAAGACTGCCGGCTAAACCTTCGTTCACACTTTCTTTCAACCCTTCTTACATCGTATCTTACAACACTTTTCATATTTTAAGCGCCGCCTGGGATTAACTAACGCCGGACGATTGCTCCTCTGAATAAGAAACAAACGGCGGTGGCGCGATAAAGGATGAAGCATTCGATGAGCCTTGCAGCGAGGGTAGTTTTCCAACAACATGAAACGTGTAATTACTCGAGAAATTTTTTGAAAATTTGGTTTCATTTTTTACTTGCGATTCAAGTGCTGTGCTGTCCTTTTTTAAGAAACTGGGCGAAAATTATATCAGTAATGTGTTATTTTTTTAATATTTTTCATTAAGTTAGAAAGATAGAAAATTATATCAGTAATATGTTACTTTTTCAATATTTTTCTATTAAGTTAGTAAAAAGGAAAACTATATCAGTGATAAATTATTTATTTATATATTTTTCTTTTAAA
>NW_017100162.1:116391-135553 GCF_001263275.1 Habropoda laboriosa
TAAGAGTGGTCAACTTCTGAAGCAATTACTGAACTTTTAAATTATTTTAAAATTTTTATAACAACTTTTTTTTTAAAATTGGTATTATGACATAATCTAGAAGGCTTAAAGAGTATCTTCAGGCATCGACTCTCGCTATTTAATGACAGAGCAAGTGGTTACTATTGTTCGCGTGGAGGATTTCTCTTAACTGGTCAACTACTGGTACCTTTACCTTACGTATCAATTTTCAGAAAAATATTTTGCTCGTAACATTAGCGAAAGAAAAATGGTGATATTTTTAGAAAGTCGAACGCCTGCAATTTCTCTACGCATCAAAATTCAATATTCAAGAAAAGCGATCCACTCTCCGCATAAAATTTTCCAATTTACAATCAATTATTCCCTATTCCGTTCATCGTGTTAATAAAGTAACGTCGTCAACCTGTCCCTAACCCGCTCAAAACACCGTCTCCATTTATTATTCCTTATTACCCGCATCCTTAATAATTTTCCCTAGGTTTCGCCAACTTTTTATCAATATTAACATGAAAAAAGGGCTTAATCAAGTTTTTCGTAGACAGGGAACTGCGGTTGCGACGGGAACTCTTTCGCTTGAAATTTTCATTCGACTCTCGTACAAGGAGGTTACGTTAGGGACCTGTTTCATCCTCGAAGCCCAGACTCTCTTCTTCGTCCTCGTCCTCAGCGTAATTTGCACACAAAGTGCCGAGGAGGTGTACTGTGCGGGGTGCCTCTCTACACACACATACACGTGCACACGCTTTACGTATGGTGTTTACTCAAAGACATTATGCTAACGTTCTTCTCTTTCATCCGATACGCCCGTCTTAACAGTTATCGCGTGTCCACGAACGATATTATATTTCCATGCTAACGCGGTAATTACAGAGAACATTTTTCAAATCTGAACAGAGTCGAATGTGGAATTTAGACGAGCACGTATCATACAATAACAATTTCCAGCGTATATTGGACGATTATGAAAGTTCGTGATTCTCAAAGGTGGCGGGAACCTTGTCGACTTCGGCACAGTTTATTTCAGCGCCTTATTTTCAAATAATTATTCCTTTCGTTTAATTTCAGTTTCAAATGAAACGTGCTTTTGCACCCACCGCTTGTTTTATTTTCAAATCGGGCACGAACTTTTGCAATCATCCAACACTTGCAAGGTAACGTGTCAATGTACAGTTCTTTCTTCCTTGAACCTCCTTATCTGACAAATTTTTTAACTTATTTCTGCGGAAGAATGCAGGAGTTGGAACTTTTACCTCCTATTTTCTATCATTGGCATTTCAATGGAAATATAGCATAATTTTGACACTTAGGTATACTCGTTTCAAACGAAAAAATTAATGTCATAAAGTGATAATCACCAATGAAACGTCATCGTCATCTTTGAAGGTGATTTTCACCCTTTTAAACACTATTTTTTTGAGAACTACAATACCCATAAGTTTCGTAAAAATCGGTGAGCAACCGGGACGATCCCTCGTCTGGCAAATTTTCCAAGTTAATTTATCAAATCCGTCGACTTAATTACCAAACGAGATACACTTGGCTGTATCAATCAGCGAAGACACCAATTAATCGCTAAATCCGAGGATCTTTAATTGGAAAAAGATTTGCCGGTTGAGAAAGCTGTCTCTCATTTGAATATCGGTACGCTAATAGGGAATTAGGTATGTCGCGTATATACACGGCTAACGAGCTCGGGCAGCCTCGACGAACGAATAAGAAAAGAGTCTTTGCAGCAGATAATAAAAAACCTGTCACGTAGCGGTGGCTCCGCTGAGGACCGACCGCTGAATCCGGGAGGGTGGCAACGAAGAAGGAAAAGAATACTAATTCATTATTCAATCTGGGTCGAGTGATTAGCATGCGCCAGTACCCGGCATCTTCGTCCTCGGCTCCTTCTAAATAATGTAAGACGTATACCACCGCAAGAACGTGCTGGTACAGGCATCGTCGCTGAAGAATCTCTGCCTCCCTTCCTATAATTTCGCGCAGCCTCAAATTCGCATTTAAATAATTATGCGAGACGCACTTGCACCGGGTATAATACAAAAATTTCCGCCAGAGGGAGAAGTGATGTCTAGCCTTCGTGGTAACGAATTTATACGAATTTCATTTTTAATGTATACCTTGAATTTATCTTTGTACAGAGTGCTTTGAAAAAGAACGTATAGAGAAAATCTTTGGAAATCTTTCATTTCGCGAACGTACCAAGAATTGTGACGAACGAGAGTGGAGGCTCTGAAAGCAAAATATATTTTTCAAATAAAATAAAAGTTTTAGCGAAGTTTCTCATTTTTAAGAAAACTTGACGTAAAATTTTGTACACGGAGAATTTATTCATTGAATAATACAAGGACTTGCAATCGGATTTGATAATTTAAATAGGGAAGCGTTTGCTTCGGAGATTTGAAATGTTTGAAATTAGTTGGTCTCCAATTATTCACATTTCTTTCGACAATTTTAATAGAACCAGTTAAATTTAAAAATGCACCCTTCAAGTAATAAAAGACAGCTACGAATTCTAGCATAAGTAACAAAACTAAAACATTACAAAAAAAAAGAAAAGTTGAACGAAACCAATGAAATCAACGCAACTTTGCCAAAAAAAAAATACTTCATCCACTTTAATCGTTCTTTGATCGCGAATCTACGCGATACCCAAAAGTAGGTACCTGCAAACTACATTTCTACAAACTCGTCGACGAACTTCCCTTGCTCGCGACAATAAAAACGTGGCTGAAAGAAAGTTCGCGCCTGGTCCCGTTAAATCGGCCTTCGTCAACGGTAGAAATCTCGGAAAGCTGAAATTCCACGGAACGAGCCGTCGCTTCTACCGAGAGATAAAGCATTTTTAATACAATTAAGCGTGAATCTCCACGGTATCCGTTCTTCTTTCTTCTCCGAGGCAGCCGGCAGCCCCCGCACCCAAGCGTCACCCCGAGCCGCGGTGGTCTCGGTTCGAGATCTCTGGATGTAAGAAGGGTTGTACTCAGCTTGCCTCCGGGGCATGTTAATGCACTCCGAGATCTTAGCACTTACACTCCAACACGCTGCTGTTCCTCGTCCTCGTCCTCGTCCTCGTCATCGTTCTCCTGCCTGCTTTTCCCGTCCCCAACCATTTTCTCTTTCTCTTAAACTACCTCCCCCCGTACCAAGTCTCCACCGCCTCCAGAGGGCTTTCACGGACGACGCCTTAAATCCGGATCTCTGCCCTCTCCCCCTCCAACACCCCTCTGCTTCTTATTCAGCCACCTCCGAATCCGACGGCGTTGCTGAATTTTCTTCGCTGGAACGCCCAGGAAGCGGGTTTTGAAAATGTACGCCGCCTCCGCGGCGGCGAGTGCCGGCAAAGAACGACCGCACGAGATTCTGTGGATCCCCGACACTTGGGCAGGGAAATTGAAGTCTTTGGATTTAAACGAACTCGTACGCTCTCTCGAAATTAATTTCTAATTAAAAAGAATGTTGTGTGATTGAAATGCATAATTTTGGGATTTTTAATTATTAACTATTCTTGCGCTCCTTGTTTTTTATTGGAATGAGATATTTTTGGGAACGCGAGAATTTTACGCTCTATCGAAATTAATCTGTGAATAACCGAAATTTTGTGCGGTTGAAATTTTAATTATTAATTAATCTTGGGTTTTTTTTTTTTTTTTTACTGAATAAGATATTTTGGGGAAGGCGAGTGTTTCACGCTCTATTGAAATTAATATGTGAATGACAAAAATGTCATGTGGTTGAAATTTATAATTTTTGAAATTTTAATTATTAATCAATTTTGGGTTTCTTTTCTCTTACCAAAGTAAGATATTTCGGGGAACGTGAATATTTGAGAATCAGAGACCTAAAAATTCGTTGCGGGATTAGTTTTCTTTTATTTACGTTAGAAATTCCTGTGGCTAAAATTCATTTAATTATTATTTAGCTTTCTTTTTATCGGAGAAAAATATTGCTGGCAACGCGAGTATTTGAGAATTAGAGACCTAAATATAGGTAGCGGAATTAGTTTGTTAAAAATTCCAGTGGTAAAATTTATTTAATTATTTGTCCAGGTTTCTTTTTGTCAGAGGAAGATATCGTTGGGAACGTGAATCAGATTCTCAAAAATTCGTAGTGGAAAATATGTAAAGAATACATTCCAACAATTCGTCATTCGCTTTATCAAGAATTCACTCAGCAGCTCGGTAAATCTCCACCAGTTTACCTATCCTAATCCCACGCTTCGAAGTCCGACTATCCTATCCACAGTTGCAAGGCCTCGAAATCGCAACCCGCGCAAACTCCTCGTCAAATCCGATTATCTGACTTCCAGGGAGCGACAAAACACCTTCAATACCCAAACATCCATCAATCCCCTGAATCGAAATTCCGTCACACGCCTATCGTTCCAATTACCGTTAACAAGCTCGCGCGACACATGCACGTTAAGCGACTCTCCGCGAAATTCTGTCGCATCCATTAGAAGCCAACAGCGGATAGGGCGTTTTTACACCGACAAATTTTCCAGCGAGCGGCAAAAAGAAAACAAAAAGGAAGGAAAATTGAAGAAGGACGAGAGAAAGAGAGGTGCACAGAGAACGTTCCTTGCCTGGAAGAAATCTTAATTAACGAAGCCATTGTTTCAGAGCCGTGGAAACTCGACGAGAGGCGACAGCCACGAGGATCGAGCGTGGCTTACCGTGGTAGACCCGGTGGACGGGGGTCGTTTCCACGGTAGCTAGGGTGAAAAGGAAAAAAGGGCCGGTTTTTTTCAAGGACGACGGGCACACCGGCCACACCGACCACCACCGACGTTGGTGGCGTTCACGAGGGCACACAAAGCTCTTGACGGATGGGTAGCCACCAGGCGGTGCCGCAACCCTCACGGTTACGAGTGACCACCTGTTGAGGGTCCTGCACGCACCTGTCTACGCACACACGGCTCATCCCGCACGGCTCACCCCCATCGAGGCCCGTGAACGTTGGATGATATTTCCATCCGTGATGACCGAAGAAACGGCCCGGAATAACGAGTGCCGGCACGTTGTACCTGTCCACGGTGCGTGAAGTCGTTCGGAAAGAGAGAGAGAGAGGTTAGTCGGCCCGCGACGAGTGCGACAACGTCTATGATAATAGACCGATCTCTCGTGGCTAGTTGTTTGATCGAGAGGGTGGTTCGAGTGGACGCTCGGTTTCGTGCCGTTTCAAGGGCGATTCAGGTTTCTGCTTATTCGATTAACGAGATCATGAGATAGTTATGGATTATCTCGGTTGTTTAATATGTATCTTTGGTCTATTCGAAGTTAAAGAATGTATTTTATAAAAGTGTCACGAAGGTTCAAAATTCTTAAGACTTGGTTTCTTATTATTCCATTTAATTTGCAGGTGTATACAAGAATATGAAAGAAAAATGTATGAGGCTATTTAAAAAACAAGATGAGTATGGTTTTTTTAGGGAAGAAGGTCATTTTTAAGTGCTTTTCCTTTTGCATCGATAAAATATTCATTTGATACCAATGAACTTTTCTTAGAAACATGTTTTTCGTGAAATTACCAAAACTAGCTGAAATATCAAGGTGATTAATTCACTGACCAACCTGCATAGTCTCGATGGATTAATTAGCAAATCTGCAGCATTCACCGATGTCCTTACTGAATTAATACTGTACCTACACAGAATTTTTATAACTCTGCACTACAAAGCACAGACAAATATTTTATCTAGCTATAATCTACACATTCCAATTAATACGACTACATAGGGATTCTAATTAATTAATTAATACGATACGTAGAGATTGTAACCAAATGTTTCATAGCATGCGCTAATTCATTAAAAACCCTGTCTTCATAATTCTCAAGCATTTTTATTCAAACAACAATTTCTGTCCTAATAAAATCTTATTCTTCCTATAACTAACTTTACATACTCATAAATTCATATTAACTCCGCCCGAAAATTAAAACTCTCACTGGTAGCCGAATTATCCGTTACATTAACCAGAGAACAAAAATCGTCCAGCTCGAAGCTGAGCTGCTCGGTAGAACAGAGCCACACCGTGTCGGTTTTGCTGGTCGAGCGCTCGTCAATCCGTAGATCGAGGGCGCCGCGGCGCTTTTTTTTTTCTTCTTTTTTCATTCACCGTCCCCTGAATCCCCCATCCCATCGTCGGTCCTCGTGGCCACGACCACAGAACCGGGAGGACGACGGGAACGCTTTATTTCCACCCCCGTCGCGATCGTTCCATTTGTTTCGCAGCCGGCGCGGCATCACATGGCTCGCGGCAACGAGCTTTCTCTCTTACCTCCACTGTTTACCCTGCGCTTCCCCCGCGAGCGCGCGCCGTTCGCCGGTTGACGCGCGTTCCCTAGCGCGCCCCATGGCAGATTCGACCGGTGGACGAATCGACCCGTCGTTATCTCGACATATCCACAGGTACACGCTTAATACGTCCCGGCGACGTATTTATTCACCGAGCCGCTCTTCTGCTTTGACGAATCACGCGCCGATTCGACCGCTCCGAGCATATTTGCGACCGGTGAAACCAGCCTGAAAATCTGCGGACCGTGTGCATTCTACGGGGCCTTATCGAGATGTGAATTCTCGGGGGCTGTTACATCGGGCGAGCGATTGCCGGATTCTGGGTTTAATTTTGTGGGTGGTAAGTAGTTACTGTGGAAGAGTGAGAAAAATTCAAAGTGAATGGAAATAATACTAGGAAGCTCAAGGGTGGGTCAAAAAATGATCAGCATTCTTCTTGATATTCGAAATGACTTGTGTAGGTCGCTAATTACCTATTTTGGCGCCAGAATGAATTGGAATTATTTGTTTTTTATTGAAAATTAATTAAACCTGAATCTTAAAATTACGAATTAAAGCCTTAAATTTCAATTTTCTTCTTGGTATTTAAAATGACTTGTGCATTATCTGTGTATATGACATTATCTGAATTATCTGTTTCGGTGTCCGAGTGAATTAGAATGATTTTTTTTTTTTACTGAAAATAAATTAAACCTGAATCCAGAAATTTAGAATTAAAAGTTTCCACAGCTTGGACATCCTAGGGATAAAGTAAGAATGTGAAGGTTCTTGTTGTCCTAAATCAGATGTGAATTGCCCTATGATTATCAGTTATTCTATAATAATTATTATTAACTTCGATTACTTGAAAATTGCGAGATATAGAGCTCTCAGCTATGGCTGTATTAAAATTGTGAATACGTAACTCTTACCTACATAGTGAGCAGAAAATCATAAAGCAAGTGGTCGGTATTACAATAAATTCTAGAAACTAAGAACCTTTGAACATTGCATTTTCGAACAACATACACTATCGGCCAAAAGTTTGGAATCACCTCCCAATTTTCATCAGTACTGAATCTGCTACAAATTTTTCATAGGCTTGATATTCATATTGCGGAGGTAAATAGCAATTTGTCTCATATCGATTGATTCGAATGATACAAAATTCGTTAAAAAATTCTTGAAGCTGCTGACTTCTTTCTGGGAATTTTCGTGTAACTTGCGATGCACAGTGATTCCAAACTTTTGGCCGTTAGTGTAAGTTTCCAAAGTAAAACGTGAAAATTTGGCACTTTAATATTTAAATCGCAATTAGTGTACGAAGTCGAATCATGTAATCTCTGTTCCTAAGAAAATTAATAACTTCGACTGAAGTTTAACGCGCGAGGAAAATAAAGCAAGGGTGTGGAGGCGCGACGTTAGGAACTTGGAAATACTGTCAACGAGATCGATGCTTATTAGTAATCCAGGATCGTCTCAACCATTACGCATTAGGATTCTGAGATAACCCCTGAGATGTTATTTCCAACCCTCTATTCACGTTTCACCTTCTCCTTGACAATCCTTCGTCATCAGTCTCAACCGTCTTGTCGTCGCGTAGGATTGAACATTACGCTCGTTCAGGATGTAGGAACGTCTTCAAATTGCATTGACTTATGTCACCTGTTCAAATCTGTTCCAGATTTTATCACCTCCCATCACGAGCGCGTCAGCTCTCTACGAGCTCGTATTTGTTGGTTATTTAAAAAGATTTCACATACGAATATTTAATTGTAACTTCAATTTTCGCATTAGTCAACACTTCAGAGTCTTTGCTAATTATAAAATTGTAAAATTTCATACTTCCTCAGTTACTCAGCTAGTCGTTCAGCAACTGTTGCTAATTGAAAGCTAGAAAATTTTCCATTACACAAATGTACAAAATATTAATGAAAATTCTGTGCCTTCGAACCAGACCAATTCAATTCCATTTTTGTCAAAGTTGAGTTATGCATTACCTACCATATCACTGTTCGTTCTTCGCTCTACTGAAGTCGTTGTTGCAAAGTTATTGGTTCAACCACTTCAAGTAGATACAACGTTGCCTTATGCGTGATCTTTGACGTGCTTCTGTTTTGCAGTAAAATTACCATACAAGACTTGGATCAGTCTAAATAGCTCTGACCTACAGAATTAAGAAACGAAATTCGAAAACAGTCGAAAGTCCTCTAACTCTGACTCAGAAAATTAAGAAATGAAATTCCAAGAAAAATCAAAAGTTCCAATTCCAATTAAACAAAAAAAAAAAAAGAACACCTTGCACACACACTTCCTCGCCCACAAATCGTCCATAAACCCGAGCAAACACACCTCCTCACCGCTGTTGATCAATCTCTTTAAACAATCGATCAACGTCTAATTGCGATTGAATCGCGCGGCACAGCCGAGGCGAACGTTCGAATTCGTCAAAGTGGTCAAAGCGGCATAAAGTGGGAGGGAGGGGTTGGGGGGTTACAGCGGGGGCTGTCAGCGGCGGGAACGGTCGACTGCATCGAAAGGCAATCGACGAAGGAAGTGGCACGAGTGGGCCAGCAGCGGTCGACTGGCTGTGCTTTTTCAACTTCGTCCTCCTCACGATGGAAGAGATCGCCGTTTAAGTGGCGGCTCGCTAATGATAGTCCAACCCCTTCAAGGACTCGACTCTGGCTGGCCTCTCGAAGTCAGCCTGCATTTGATGGTAACTTCAATCCGTTAATTGGTGTACAATTTTTTTTTTCTTTCTTCTTTTTTTTCACCGTACTTCTTCTCCTGGCTTTCTCAGGCTCCCCTTCGTGGTCACGTCGCTCGTTACCAATCTTTCGCTCTTTCTTCCTCCCTCCCCTGCTTGCTCCTCTGTGTCTCTCCTCTGTTCCTTTTTCCTCTCTTTCCCGGTACAAGAGGAAGGAAAATTTTTATTAAATTAGCAGACGACAGGCGACGTCGCACGGTGACTTCGCAGAAAAAATATCTCTCCTCTCTCTGCAATCTCTTCAGCCCTCTCTATATTTTTTACCCCTTCTTCCCTCCCCTTCCCTTCTCTCTCTCTGCCTTTGCTCGACCGTGGTCCAGTAGTGCGACCAACGCCGCCCACTTTATCCAGTCCGCCCTCGCTCGTTCTCGACATTCGTGCTCGAAAGAACTTCGGAAACTCGTTTATTCGCGCGGCGAGTAATTTTTTTTAAGCCTTCTCGGCTCCACCGGCGGTCGTTGCTTGGCAAACGCGACCGTCGCGACGCCGTCGCCTCTCTTTGAACGGGTGGAACGCGAAAGAGAAAGTAGGTAATTCACCGCGACTCTTAATGAAATAAAATGAAAACGGAGGAAAAATACGGAATTGGGTAGGACATGTCCGGCGACATGTCGGAGATCAAACGCCGCGCAGCGAGGAGTGCAACGTTTTCGAAGTCACGAGCGTGGAAAAACGAGGAATTGAGAAGCGTATGATCCATTTGCGGGAGACTGATCGTGAAATTATTTGAAACGACGCCGCGAAATGTTGCTCGTCATATACTTACATTAATTGCTCGTCGTTGATGAAAAATTTGAAACGTTTCTCAAGTTGGATAGAGAAAATGCTTCACGGTGTTTCTTTGCAATTTGACTTCTTAATGAACAGGAGAAATAGAATTTGACTTCTTAATGAAAAGGGAAAATAGAATTTTATTTCTCAATAAGACGGGGAAATAGAATTTCACTTCTTAATAAAAAAGAGAAATAGAGAATTAGGCATCATTCCCAGAATAAATTTGTTGGATTATTACGAGAAATGAGTGCGTGTGCGTAGTGGTAACAGCAAAAATGGTCAACATACTGAGAGATTAATATAAACATATACACTCGTCTTAACATACACTATTGTTAACGCAGCTTCCCGCGCTTCTTGTTGGTTGGAAGGTCGGGTTGGCGTTGGTAATTATTGCACGCGTATGTGCCAACTACTTATTGTCGCAATGGTGATCGCACTTTATTTATGATGTCGATTGTTGCGGACTGGACCGCACTGGTGTATTAAGAATATCGAGTATCGCTTGTTACAGCGCTCAAAGTGGTGTCGATTGTTTCTAAGTATATCTTAAAATCTGTCCGAATGTTGTGAACTGGCTGTATATCTACCATTTCGTCCAAATGGGCAGTTTACCTTGTTGGCAAATCATGGGCCTTTCATCCCCTAGAGCCGCCCTCCTAGGCCCTCGTGCACTCCCCCGTGGTCCGCAGAGTAGGGCGTTGGCAGAGAGGGAGTGACGGTCCCAAACGGGGGTGTCAGCCCCGCGTGGGGATCTTGCCGAAACGTCGACTTTACGGGTTTATGGCATGTTTACCGTTACTGAGCGCGCAGAGGGGATCTTGCCGAAATGTCGACTTTACGGGTTTATGGCATGTTTACCGTTACTGAGCGCGCAGAGGCAAGTACCGAGTCACCATATTGCCCGCAGAAGTGGAGAATTTCCGCGGCCATCAGGTAATAAACCGGATTTGCCCTCTGGCTATTGTTATCAAAAAACTTGTAGAGAAACTTCTCAAAAGTAACGTCACTTGGAATCCGTGCCATAAACCCCTGTTGGTTAAACAACTATCATATTATGTATAAAAAAATATAGCATTCCATTTAATAAAATTAAACTGACTTTGAAATCTCCCCCATTATACCAGGCAAAAAAAAAAAAGAAATTTACACCACGTAACGTCCCCCTCCATACCAAACATTATTTTCGTAACATCACTTCCGTAAAAGATATTTCACTGTATTGAGATAAAACAGACACCCTGTATAGAAGAATACCATAGTAACCATCTGTTTAGTATAGTGACAAAGGCTGATACGCTTTCTTCTTCATCAGCGTCTTGTCGATCTCTTACGATTGCGCAGAGGCGTGCCTTCCTGGCGTATAAAAATATAAAGAAGAGTTTACAATTGAAATATCATCTTTTAATTTATCACATATATTCCAATAAAATTAATTCGTGTCGTTGTCATTTTCAAGCGTTCGGTTGGTTTGTAATTTAAGATAACAGAATTTATCGCGGCGATGAAAATTCGAGGGTCTCGGCGATTCCGCGTGTCGCGGGTCCATTATTGTTATCGATTTTCGCTCGTCGGAATGATTACTTAGCAATTCTAACTAAAACAATCGATGTAAAGAGGGACAGAGCCGTGCGGATTCGAATCGATTAAAGAAGGAAGCGGATATCAACGGCGGTATTCAAATCGATTACACGGCGGCCAATGTAAAAATTATGCAAATGTCGCTTACAAGTGAATGGGACCCTCGCGACGAGCGAGGTTACAATTAAGCAGCAGCCAATTCAATATCGTGGTCCATTCGACAGAATATTCAACGGACCGGTATTAAGTGTCGACTGGACCGTTTTACACAAAGACGAATCGATGTTATCGTTAATCCTGGCTATCTATTGTTGCATAACGTGCAACATTTACGAAAGCTCTAAATAGATATCCTATTCTAATTTTCGTAGGTATTAGAATATTCCTTTGTGCATATTTTTGCACATTTCGTGACATTATTGTACCTCAATTTTAAACATGGATTATTCTAACGGAGTCTGACTTAACACCATAATTTTAATTTTGATACCTTTGCAATTTTAAAAGTGACACGTTAAATCAAAGAAGCTCAATTTGTTTTGCCTTATCAATTTTAAATTTTCCTTAGCTTCAGATTCATCAACGAAAATTGAGTGACTAGGATAGGTTAGAAACTCTGACTTAACACCATAATTTTAATTTTGATACCTTTGCAATTTTAAAAGTGACACGTTAAATCAAAGAAGCTCAATTTGTCTTATTCCTTAGCTTCAGATTCATCAACGAAAATTGAGTGACTAGGTTAGGTTAGAAATAATGCAAAGAGAAAATAAAAATTCGAAGTTTCCAGAATTCCATAAAAATTCACTAAAGTAATGTAAGGTTAAGATAATTTTATCGAATCGAGAAATTTTTCATTTTTATTAAAAGTATATACTGTATTATTGTTTTATGCATTTCACATAGTTTCTCATAGTTAAAATATTTCATTCTAGACGTAGATTTTAACAGATTCTGGTTTTTATTACAGTGTTTGTATTGTAAGTAGATATTTTATAAGTAGAAATTGTTGGAAGACTTGGTGAACGTATTTTCCCAACGATTATATCAGATTTACATAAAATTGCATTTTTGTTAGACGCCACTTTGTTAGATTACGTACTGGGTTACATCACTTATACTTTACTCAATGCTTGAAGCATCGATGGAATTACCGGTGGCTGATGAGTTTAACAGAAGGGATAGACGAGATGAGAGATCTGTTCTCTGTCTTCACCCTCACTTTTCCGTCCTGCAAACCTTCTCCTTGGATCTCCACCCTCTCGTCTCCCCTATCCCACGTTAAACTATACTTTGCTTCGTAGTTAAGAATAAGCTCCTCTGATAGGAACTTACTTCTCCTCGTATCAAAATAATTCCACATTTATGTTTCAAATTTACCGTGCTCCGTGTCACTGTAACATGCTAACCTAAATTACTCGTTATTCCCCGCGAGAATTCATTGCAATTAATTCAATAAAAAATTTAAAAAAATTACTGTAAATGCTTTTAAAAAATTTAATTGATTTAGAAATGTATAATATTGTAAATACTATACCTACTCTGTAATGACATCATCAATCATACGACTATAATTTACGAAAATTATTTTGATGAAAATTAAATATATTGTATTTAAAATTAAATTTTAATGGATTTATCTTCCAAGTTATTTATTTATTTAAAGTAAAGTTAATCGTGATGCTATTTGAATTAAGTACAACCTGCATAAAGTAAAGGATTACCTGTGAATCTAGAGACACAATAAATATAATATTTCAGAGAATGTGATAAGAAGGGAAAAAAGAAACATTTAGATTAGGTCTCCTCGAACGAGTTCTTGAACGTTACATCGTATTATAGGCCTCTTGTTCCTTGCGCCTGCCTTCATCTCCATATGTTCTCGTCAGCTGCGCTTTGTTTCTGGAATAAGAGCTCATTACGAATGCAAAACCGTCCCATTCATATTCAAAATTTTATATCTCGTCCGCGTTCCCGCGATGGGGCTAATTTATTCGGATTCGATCCATTCCACGACAAATCCAACGATTTTCCTTTCTCTCTTTCAGCTCCCTTCTATTTCTTCTTCTTTTCGCCACTGCTACTATGTCGCCTTCACTCTCACAACGGCTATTAATAACGTCTCCATTTTTATTGCTCGTTCTGTTCTGACTTGCAGATCAATGTTCGTGAACGACAGAATCGATGCCAGCTGACGTGTTACTGCGGTTCGAACAGCTTTCGTTTGTATACCAATTATGGACAGTTCAGGAATGGAAATATGCTCTGAGTTGTCATAGCGAAATTTAAACGTTTTTGCGAAAGTAATGAATGGTAATATTGAGATTCCATAAACTCCATAAATTTCTTCTAAATTGCATCAATTTCTTAAATTCCCCCAAATTCCTTAAATTATTTAAATTCCTTAAATTTCTTAAATTCTTAATATTCCTTAACTAATATTTCACCATACTAATAGCAAAATAATTTAACAATAACATATCATCTACTTTCTGACACAATCTTTAATTTCTTGTGCACGAATCACGAGTTTTATTCTTATTAACTGTTACACAATGTTAACTATTGTGTACTGATCACTTGTGAACACTGAACTAAATTGCTGAAACTGCATTAGTGCAGAATTCACTTCTAATTTTTCGAAATAATTAAGCTTGCCTCCTTTTGAGAAAAATATTTAAACATTCTTAGAATCTAAATAGTCACTTCATACGTATTGTATTTCTAAAAAAAAAATATTAATTAACAAGAGTGCAGAATGCATTACTAATTTTGCAAAATAACTAAATTAGTTTCTTTTTTAAAAGAATATTTAAAATTTCTGTGAACTAAATTTCTCAGAATCTAAATAGTCACCTCATACGTATCGCATTTCCAAAAAAAAAAAACAATTAACGCACAAGGGATTAATTCCCACAATCAAACATCAAAACAAACACAAATAAAGCTCTCCCCCCAGTTCTTCATTCACCACTTTCCCATCCCCACCGCGAAATCTTCACTAACTTCGCAACCCCATAAAGAGCATCTTTCGAAATTAATTTCACACCTCCGATCCACGTCCGAAGTTACCGTCTCTCCACCGTAAGAAAAATCAGCCGGTGTCCACATCTGGCGAAGCTTGCACGGTCGGAACAAGAATTTTATACCCCGTAATGCATGTATAATGTATGCATACAGCGTTAACTCGTTGGTTCGACACGACGGGCCAGATCCCGGGCAACGCATCCTCCTGCTCTGCACCTCGTTCCATGCCGTTCCGCACTTCGTCCTTCCGTGGCTAGCTTCGTCTCTCGTCGAAGAGATAATCATATTAACCAGGCTATAACTTGTCTATGCATAAGCATAATACCGTGGCGCGGCGTGGTTCTGGGATCCTGGCCAGGATACGGGGTATATTTTACGCGCTCTGCCCGGCCGCCTCTGCACACCCCCAGGACCAGAACTCGAACTCTCCATTCGTAGCCTGGCTGGTTGAAGCTTGGCTCTGAACCGGCAGAAGGGCGAAACCGGGGAGAAGTTGCAACGTACAACGTTAATCAGCCTAATTGAATTAAGCACGCGCGACTGTTGTAATTATGACTATTTATAATGATTCCGCCGCGCGTATCTGCCCCCACGAATTCGCCTCTATATCTCTCTCTCTCTCTCTCGCTGTTTCTCGTTTTCTCTCTTGCTAGAGACCGCGCGAGCTGCCACCGCGCGAATATTAGCTTACACGCGCGTACACGGATCGCGTTTAACGCTGCCGCGAGCTTCGTTCGCTTTGGGAACCCTTAGGAAGCAAGCGGTGAACGAGGCGAACGAGGTTTTCCGCGATTGAGAACGTAGTCGTGGGATGAAGCCGAAGAATCGTCTTTACCGAGATGTAATTTGAGGACGTCGAAGAGAGTATCCTTGGTAATTTGGAATATTTGGATTATTATTGTTGAGTAAGATGTGCGAGGAGAAATTGGGGGAAAGCTTGCTACTGTGTTCGTAAAAAGGAATTATTTCTTAATTTCCAAAATGTTAATCCATATATTATACTACGTTTTGGAATTCTGTGACTTTCTATTGAAATAGAAATACTTGAATTAGATCAATGTTATGAAATGACAGTTTGAAGATTTTTCAGCGGAATAATAAATATGAATTATTTTTTCACCTCCAAGATGTTAACTTTCTTATTATAATTCCTTTTCGCAATTCTGTGCTTTTTGAACTGGACCGATGTCATTAAGTGATAGTTTGAAAATTTTTTTTCCTCAGAACGTGGATCCTTTCACCTTTAAAGGCTACGTACGTTAATGTTACCTCATCGGCAATTCGCCGTTAATAATTCACGCTTTCACAGATTAAAAGTTTATTACAAAAATAACCAACTTTCATCATCGAATGCGACTCAATATCGCAATACAAGGTGTTGAAGCTACGACACCATTATCCCGTTATCACACGCTTACTCGAAATTTCAGGACAGCCCTTTGTTAATCCCAAAATCTCGGTCACGATTAAATACAATTTCCTCCACCGCGGAAATTCCACGAACAATTACCCGCTACACGCTTCGAGGCGAACAGCGAAACAGAAAAATACCCCGTGCGCAAAAAAGAAAAAAAAATCCACAGTCTTTCAGGCAAACAGAGTAACCTACTTATCTAATTCGCTCCCTCTTTAGCCATAAAGACGTGCCGGGTAAACGTGGCGTGATAATGAAAGCGGGTGTTTAGTCAGGATTTCCGGCCGAGTCGTTCTCTTTGCACCTTCCTCTTTTCGCCTTTGTGTATTTATATCTTTCTCCACTTTCCGTCCCTCCTTTCCTTTATCCCTTCCTCGTACACACACACACAGACGCCAGCAACAGCAGCACGCATCAGAAGTCGTACTTCATTAAGTCAGTAACACTTCTTCCAGCCGCGTTACTCATCCCTTTCACGATAGGCTCTCTTCTATGAGAAAGCGAGATCGAGAGGGAGTAAGATTAATTGCATTCCGTCAAGAGAGGAGGCGTATTTTAAACGAAACCGCCGGTGCTCGCGCAGAAACGGCGAGGCGACTGAAAGGAAAGAGGAGGAAGGCTGAAAGAGAAGCAGCCGGAGCGAGTAGGAGTAGGAGGTGAAGAAGAACGACAACCGCTAAAGAGGGAAAGGAAGAACGAGATGGAACCGTGAGCAGAGTGAGATTCCTGCCACCGATGGAAGAAGAAGAGGATTCGTGGCTGCAAAGAGGACCCCCACGGACGAGTAAAGAGGGTGGAATGAGGGGATCCACGAGAGAGGAGACACCGCCTAAGGCCTTGTTGTATTTATCATATAATTACCATAATAGAGCCTCGAACCACCCGTCGCCACCTCCTGCTCCACCTCGACCACCCCGGTGCCGACCAACCGCCTCATTCTCCTCTTCATCCAACGCTCTCTGTTCTAACAGCCGCAACCGCAAATTGGAAACTCACGAATACATTTTCCCTTCGTTGCTCTCTCGTTCTTCTCGCCCGAAATTGTTTGCCGTTGGATGTCGACCGTTCGAGTGCATGTTAACCACACCGCGGAGGATCATTGGAATTGAGGACTTGATGTTCTCTCGAGAAGTGATTTCGTTCACTTTGATTGACTAATGTTGCTCGGGATTGGAAATTTTGGGTATTTGGGTGTTATTGAAAATTTTGTTCGGTCCTGAGACAGTCGTCAATTTTGGGATTAATACTTTTGGTGCCGTTAGCTTTAATTATTAAGATATTAGTTTCGGTGCTCTGCTAAGTAGAAAAGTCGACAGTGGGCATAAGCCCTTTAAATTGAGGCCCCAAAATTTTTCTGTGTCTGGAAAATTTCATTGACCTCTCGTAAGGTCTGTGATTCAATTTTTACGACCTTTCTTCGACGGTCACAGAGGCAAGTGGAAATTACGCCTAGATTCTAGCACTGTGCAGAGATGAGAAGATTGGAGTATGGCATAATGGGGTAAATTTCTCACATCGCGAAATTTTGAACGATCCGTTTCGTCAATGTTATCTCGTCGGCCAATAATGACAATACATGTGCCTCATTTCTACGATTGTGTTACAGAAAGTTTGCCTATGGGGATATGACCCAATCAGACTCCCATTCCTTCCTCCAGCCAATTTCACATTTCTGCATAGTATAATACATCACCTAAATAGACCAGAGCCTCACCTTCCTCTACATAGCCTGGAAATAAATTGTCGATAGTACTGTGGCGGGTACGTCGTCGTCAACAAACTCTTTTCCAACTCCTTCAGATTTTAGTATCCGTTCTTTTGTCTCTCTCCGGGTTAAGACTTGCCTTCGTCCTCGAGTGGCCTAAGAAGCGCGCATGTGGCATCCAGGTTCGCACGAGGACGAACGAATTTTCCGTTTCCACCACTTTCTCCACTTTTCAAGTAACAAAATAAACGATTGTATTTTCTGGACCAATTGTACGCCTATACGACCATACACTTATACGTTAATAAATTGAGGTGAAAACAGGGTAACGACGTTCCTCATCCACCTCAGTACTTTATGTTTCACCAAGAAACTAGACACTGTGCTAAATTTAGCTGAACCCTAAACGGCACCAGCCACTCACAAGCAATTAACAAATTTCGTGATTGTTCCTTATAAATCTCTTAGACCATGATAATTTCAAACCTTTGCAAAACTTCTCTCTAAAATGAAAAACAAAAAAATGTTCATTCGTATACACATTTTAAAAGGTAGCAAAACTCCACTCTAATTCCACCATTATCTCCGACGAAACAGCCGCTTGGAGGATAAATAACCTGCAGAAACTCGTCAGAACGGTCGAGAGCTTTTGAAAATTTCATTTCTCCGGAGAATTTTCGTACCACGAATGTGTCAGTGGTAAAAATTCGCGGGACGAGTAAGCAGTATCCTTCAGGACCTTCTTGTATCTTCGCATAGAGGATCTCTGGAGTTAGCTACGTAAATGCATACGTTATTTGTGCGAAGAAACTTTTTCACGAGTGGCTTTTCCTTTTTTTTTTTTTTAGTTCGACGATATAGCGTCGACAACGAGGACGACGACGGCGCAACGACGTCGGCGGCGTCAGTGGATGGAGCAATTTATATCGATGGGTTATCCTCCCTGGCTACGCGATCGGTCCCGAATCTATTTTCAAGGTCTATTTCGAGTCGTTTGTAGCCTTTCCTCGCGATATTGGCTACGACATCAGGCTAAAGGACGACAGGGCTTGGAAGATGGCTGCTTATGGTTCTCTCTTCTGGTCGTTTCGTCTGAGGCAACCCCGCGAACGAACGGCACGCGCAATATCTTCCGTTCGTGATAGTCTCCTCGGTGATTCCTTTCAATAACGGTATTTTCCTTCCAGTTTTCTTACTACCCGTTCCATTAAGGCGCCGGTATATTTTACGTGGAGAACTTATTGCTACTTAGGAAGACCTAAATCAGAATTATTCCGCGTGGCATACGAAGATGATTCGGCCTCGGTCTGATGTGAAAGCTTGACAATCTATCGTGTGTTGTTGTGTGAAAGAAATTATTGATTAAGTGGGAATTGTTTTATTTTTGTAAGAGATTTTAGCCCAGTTTAAGATATTCTGTTTCAACAGAAAGTTACTGAATTACAAAATGTAGAATACAAAAATTAATATCTTCAAAGAGCTAATTTTTGCCGTGAAAGAAATTATTGATTAAGCGAGAATTGTCTCTTTTTATGGATAAATATTGGGATAAGAGATTTTAGTCCAGTTCAAGAAACTCTGTTTCAACAG
>NW_017100162.1:135859-140913 GCF_001263275.1 Habropoda laboriosa
GTAATTTTCCATGAAAATGGCTCGATTCAAATTTAGAGAATTTAAGGAAGAAAAGATTTGCTCCTGTACTACTGTAGGGTGCATAAACGCAGTTGAAACCATTATTCAAAAATACGAATTCACCGAGCCGCGACATTCTTACCGCCCTACGATTTCTTTTTGTTAAAACATCTGAGAAAGAATCTCAGAGGTAAAAAGTTTGCTTCGGATAGTGAATTGAGAATTGCTGTGGACGAATATTTCGAAGACCTGCCAAAAGAACTTTTCTCCGAGGAAATGTGGCAATTCGAATAAAAAATTTTGAAAAAAATCTTTTTTAGTATTCTACGTGCCTTCGTTCATAGCTAAATAAAATGTATAAAAAATTGCCGTTGCAATTGTCCTTCCTCGATGATTACTATCAGTATACAAGACAATAAAAACATTCACTATCACGATCCAAAAACCAAATTTATTAAAATTTGCGCTTAAAACGTTGGAATGAAGAAATTGAAAGAAATAAAGGAATTTGTAAGTAGAATATACAAAAAAAAAATTGTCCTTGCAATTATCCTCCCTCAATGATCACCATCATTTCACTAATATACAATATAATAAAAACATTCACTATCACGATCGAAAAATCAAATTTATTAAAACTGACTACCGAGTGGTGTACTTGCACTTCCTTAATTTCTATATAACATATATCAAACTAACATTATATATTCTAACGTTTCAAGCCAAGCAACTCCGAACGAACCAACGAAGGATGGAAAGAGTATAGTGGGAGTAAAAGATGGTTGTTGAAGATGGTGAGAGGTGGCTTCTCCGGTTTCTTCACCAACCACGAATCACCACCTCGACCCCTTCCATTCTCCCCCTCTTTTGGATCTGTAGGCCCCCTTTTCTGGTCACCGATGTGCAGCCTGCTGGAAAGATATTGCAGCTAAACACTCGGTTCTTTGATGCCGCCTCAACCTCGTTCCCTCTGAACCCCGCTAGATAATTAACGTTAAAGGTTAATCCCGCGAAGAACGATGGCCAGATAAAGACAGACCCGCGGGTTTAATAACAGGTTGCCTTTGCGCTGTGATCTCGCCGAGGCGATCGTGTACTGTATCACGGGATATTATGTGAAATTAATGTTTCGTTGCCTCTTGTTATGAGAAATTGCGTGCAACGATTGTTATTCATAATTGAGTTAATTTTACCATCGGATGAACTTCCCAACTGCAAACACTGAAATTTAGATAATGACGTAGATGCGGGTATTAAGGCAACAGAGTCGAATAGCACAAATTCTACTGTGCGCACATAAACTGGTGAATCCACTATTTAAAAATGAATTTGTAACTTCGCAATCTTGTAAATTTTGTTCTCATTGGTGTACTCTAAATGAAATAAATTATTTTGAATAGATAAATGGATTTTAATAAATTCTACCATAAAGGTAACTAATTGATTGAGGTATTTTAAAAATGGTATACAGGTGTGACATATTCTAGGTATAAGTAGCCATGATACAAAATTATTTCGATTTTGAATAAAACAAAAAATATAAAATTCATAATACTCTTTCTTTAGTTATTGCTGCGAAAGTCATGACACCATTTCCGGGGAAAAGAATGTAACATAAAGTAGGAACTTTGAAATGAAATTTTGAAACCAGTCATTTCGACCGGTGTGGTAGTTCTAGTGTTATAAAAATCAGTGAAAGATATGTTTTAAATTGAAGATTTCCACGTTATTCTAGAAAATTGGGTAACTGAAATTTCTATTAGAATCTTGACAAAAAAGTAAAAATGTGTGTCCAACCGAAAAATGTCACATATGACGTTCCTGAAATAATCAATTCAATTTATTCAATATAAATGTTCTTTAACCCTTTGGACTCCTTTGTCGAGTGTGACTCGACATCAGTTTTGTTCACAATTTTTAAATATGTATTATATTTCATAAAATTTTTTTTCACCTGGATGAGCAATAGGTACACATACGTATGACCCTTAATGCTATTTTCAATATAATTAGTAAACAAAAATGGTTTCAATTGGTTCCCATCAACCAAATGTCATTTAAACTGCGTTTCGAATAAAATTCTCAAAATAATAGGGAGTTATTGAAAAGAAAATTAGAAAAAAAATTTGCAGTTCAAAGGTTGAAAATATACATTACAAATAACCTCGAATAAATTTCGTAAAAATATAATCTTTTTCAACGACCTCCACCACGAACATTCCTCCCCAGATCGTCGATTCATCGTGAAAGACACACGAACCGCAACAGCGTGTACTGGTAAAACGGGCGATTTACTTCGATACCAATACTTCGTTAAAAGGTCGATAATGCAATTACCGGTGCACTCCGGCCGGCAATACGTTTAATGAAAGCGCGCAATCACCATCAGGGTGGGTACACTGGAAACGAGGGAGTGTACTGAAAAGTTTACACGCGGCCCGGGACGTCGAGCGTCCTTTACGGTCGTTTCTTCGCGCTGAAAATCGTCGACGTGGAGGAGGAGGGGAAATTGTCGGCTGGGAACGCGGGTCCGCGTAAAAACGTCTAAATTGCGCGTAAATAATTATATTTGCATATTCATTGAAAGGTAAATATTTAATGCCGAGGCGGCGGAAAATAGGGGGAGGGAAGGGCAGAACCGTGAAGTGTAACGTGCGCGCGGAAAGTGAGGCGCGCAAGTGTCCGAGGTATGGAAAGAGGCGGAACAGGGGTTGGCCAGCGCCTGGTCAGTGGCTGTGAGCTGGCGGAAAAGGGGTTGAATATACACGTCTCGCGGCTCGACGGAAATTTTAGCTTAATTTTACTTAACTACGGCCGGGCTACCCCGTGGGGCTTGGCTCCAGGGACAAGTGTTATTTTTGTAATTCCGAGCGGTGCTAATGGGAGACCTCGGCTTAACTCCTCACGATCCAGGCAAAAGAGAGTGTTTACCGCCACCGACGAATATGTATACCACGCAAATCCGCCCAGTGTAAACGACACCGCGGTAACTGCGTTTTAAAGTGATGATGATACTATTGTGGCCTTTTGTTAGGCGACAAACTCGATTCATCATTTCCGTGTGAGTTTTCGGATGTATAGATTTATGTTTGTTGGTCATTTGTTGGGTAGGTGTAACGAGAGCGTTTGTCTGATATAGGACAGTGTAGAACTACTGAATACCTCAAAGGTGAAAGAGCTAATTTTAATTTTAACTACTGTAGGTTCGCTGGAAATTTGGGCTGTTTTTAATTATTAAGTAAAGGAAACGTGAGCTTCTGATATGGGACAGTGTAAAACTACTGCATGCTTCAAAGGTGGGAGAGTTAATTTTAATCCTAACTACTGTAGGTTCGTTGGAAACTTGTAGGCTGAAATTTGGGCTGTTGTCAATTGTTATGCAAAGAAAGTGCGAGCTAAAACGCGAAATATCTATACTTTCGTATAGTGTAATTTAATATTCAATGAGTTGATTGTGACAAGCATGAAAGAAGACTACATTAGGTGCTTCATTCTCCAAGAAATTGTGCACTATGGAACCTTACACGAACGTAAACAATTCTTATAAAATGGAGACTACTTATTTCTAGAAAGGAAAATTCCTTTCTGAGAATTTAATATTTAACGAGACGATTGTGACAAGCATGAAATAAGACCACATTAGGTGTTCCATTAAAAAAAAAAATTGTGCATTATGGAACCTTACACAAACATGAAAATTTCTTATAAAACGAAGGTTGTTTATTTCTAGAAAGGAAAATTTCCTGTACTTTTCCCTTTCTGAAAAAAGTAAAATAAACTCTTAACCAAGAATCATTTTTACCACGAAGCAACTATCCAAAGTGTGAAACGAAGCCAACAATAAACTGGAAATTATTCCACTGAATACCATCCTCCACCTAGGAATATGATCCTGGACGAACAATACCATGCAAAAACAGTGTTCCCTACCCACACCATAATTCCCCGAACGAGCCCCAAGTACACGTTGTTCAAGAACACGTGAAAGGGACGCTGATGAGATTCGAGGGAAAATGTACAGGAATCAAGCGTCGCAAGTTAGAGAAGCTGGGACGCGTATCGAGCGTGAATATTACATCGATCAGGCTTTGACGATGATACAGAAGAAGCGAGGAGGGGACAGGAGGCATGGATGATGTCGCCTATTATCCGGCGAAACACCTGAGCCCCGGTTACACGTCTCTCCTGCCTCTCTCGTCGTTCTCCCGTAGAGAGAGAGAAAGTGTATGAAAACCAGCACGCACTTCGCCGGCGGCGGCGGCGGCGTCAGTATCGCGGCTAAATTACACGGGCTCCACGTATTATCCACCCCTAAATTATTCCCTGCTAACCACAAAAATAGCCCCTTGCCACCCTTATTCCTCTTTCCATGGTTTCCCGCTTTTCTCGTGGCTCTCGTGCACCGTGTCACCTAGTACGGTCATCGCTTCAACCGCATCGACGGTATATCCTACGCGGTTTCTCCTTGCCCGTTTTTCCTTTGGAAAATTTATTTTAGCGCCTAACGCTTGTTTCCTGCTTTTAGAGAGAGAGAGAGTTTACAGTGTGAGGTCGTCGCGTGAGAGAGTGACTTTTTGTGTCACCTTCTTGGTTGAAATGTTGTAGGATTTCGTAAGAGTAAAGGAGGAAGGTGGAAAATTGGAGAAGAAAATTTTTTGAGATATTGCTGTTCATAGGACACTCATTATCTTCGTGCAGAATCGATACAGCGAGGTTGTGAATTTTTTAACTGATATAGTCACAGCCAGGGTCGTTTTTTTTAAATTAATACTTAATTTGGGTTTGCTTCACATTCGGCGAGTGTCTCAATATTAGGTCATCCCGTAAATTCGTGACGAAAGCGAAAAATATTTTAGTGAAAATTCAAGAAAATACTACAGCGAGGACAGAATGGTTTTACCAATGAAAACATAGAAAAAATTTGTGGAATGAGAAGGCGCTTACGTTTCCTTATCTTTAAGGGTTTATTGGTGTTACGAACCCACCGCCTTTCCCCCACACATTGTTATTAGATACTATTATTATATTATTATTAAATACTATTTTTATTTTAT
>NW_017100162.1:141087-142602 GCF_001263275.1 Habropoda laboriosa
CCCTCCCCTTCATTTGCCCCGTACCTCAGCCCATTCTTTGTTTCGTAGGTTTTTTGCAACTTTTCCTGCATGATTCTCAAGCTCCTGCATGGTTTCATTCCAACTTTAAATTTTAATGGTAACTAACGTCTTAATACTTTTCAGTGCATAAGGAGGAATTACTCCAGGCGGCACTACATAACTTCCAGGTGGAGATGAAAAAAAAAAAAGGTCGACAGATAGTCTAAAGCAATTCACCTAGAACGACACCTGCTCGAACTGAACATTAAATAAAACGACATCAAACACATTTCTGGAATTTTACGCCTGTAACCAACTCGAAACGAAGCCGATCTCAACCGTTACGGCCCGTTCCGTAACAATTGGAAATATCGATCCAAATTATAAAATTCGAAATTATTTCGTATTAGTAATTTAGTAAAGAAATGCATGGGATTGTAATAGAATATTGTGAATACACTATTGTAAAATAGATTACGCGGCGTATAGTATAATTGTAATTAAAAGATGGAATGAAATTTCTAACTCACGTTTCGGTATAAATTGAACACGAAGAAAACCAGTGCCGCCTGATCGTACCTACCTCGTCGTCACAGAAATCCGTAAGTAAAACTTGATGTTACGTATACGAATAATGACGTATTACCGTCGGTGTCACTGGTTGAATTATAGACGCGTCGAACGTGCATCAATAATCGTTAACAAAATTCGCGGCGTGTCCGTCGATGTTTGAACTTTCCTCCAATGATATCACGCGGCACAGGTGAATATTAACGAATGTTTGCCTAGGGGAACGTGTTCTGTCCAAGCATGATGGACGCTTTCGAAGGCAGAAGTTCGCATAGAAGTAAGTTCCTGACGTCGAATGTCGGACCCCTGTTTGACAAGAGATGGATCATCCAATCCCCGACATACTTATTTCCCTCTAAACGACGTATATCTCTGTGCAATTTATCGAAACGATAACGTACTCGTAATTATATCCGCTCGGGCCTGGCGAATTCCAAAGAGGTGATTTATTAATAGTAACTGCACATTCAGGCGAAGAATGGTTGAAATGTTGTAGGATTTCGTAAGAGTAAAGGAGGAAGGTGGAAAATTGGAGAAGAAAATTTTTTGAGATATTGCTGTTCATAGGACACTCATTATCTTCGTGCAGAATCGATACAGCGAGGTTGTGAATTTTTTAACTGATATAGTCACAGCCAGGGTCGTTTTTTTTAAATTAATACTTAATTTGGGTTTGCTTCACATTCGGCGAGTGTCTCAATATTAGGTCATCCCGTAAATTCGTGACGAAAGCGAAAAATATTTTAGTGAAAATTCAAGAAAATACTACAGCGAGGACAGAATGGTTTTACCAATGAAAACATAGAAAAAATTTGTGGAATGAGAAGGCGCTTACGTTTCCTTATCTTTAAGGGTTTATTGGTGTTACGAACCCACCGCCTTTCCCCCACACATTGTTATTAGATACTATTATTATATTATTATTAAATACTATTTTTATTTTAT
>NW_017100162.1:143244-192665 GCF_001263275.1 Habropoda laboriosa
GCTCGAACTGAACATTAAATAAAACGACATCAAACACATTTCTGGAATTTTACGCCTGTAACCAACTCGAAACGAAGCCGATCTCAACCGTTACGGCCCGTTCCGTAACAATTGGAAATATCGATCCAAATTATAAAATTCGAAATTATTTCGTATTAGTAATTTAGTAAAGAAATGCATGGGATTGTAATAGAATATTGTGAATACACTATTGTAAAATAGATTACGCGGCGTATAGTATAATTGTAATTAAAAGACGGAATGAAATTTCTAACTCACGTTTCGGTATAAATTGAACACGAAGAAAACCAGTGCCGCCTGATCGTACCTACCTCGTCGTCACAGAAATCCGTAAGTAAAACTTGATGTTACGTATACGAATAATGACGTATTACCGTCGGTGTCACTGGTTGAATTATAGACGCGTCGAACGTGCATCAATAATCGTTAACAAAATTCGCGGCGTGTCCGTCGATGTTTGAACTTTCCTCCAATGATATCACGCGGCACAGGTGAATATTAACGAATGTTTGCCTAGGGGAACGTGTTCTGTCCAAGCATGATGGACGCTTTCGAAGGCAGAAGTTCGCATAGAAGTAAGTTCCTGACGTCGAATGTCGGACCCCTGTTTGACAAGAGATGGATCATCCAATCCCCGACATACTTATTTCCCTCTAAACGACGTATATCTCTGTGCAATTTATCGAAACGATAACGTACTCGTAATTATATCCGCTCGGGCCTGGCGAATTCCAAAGAGGTGATTTATTAATAGTAACTGCACATTCAGGCGAAGAAGAATGCATCATTGATACACAGCTAGCTGAATGAACTTAACATCTCCGATAAGTGGTTTCACGTGTTACACTGACAAGTTTCGGATTAATATTGATAAATTCGGAAACGCGATCGCGAACACATACCGGGGCGGCCGTACGTGCACACACCGGCCGGACGAAAACTTTAATCATAAAAATTGAACGTGGAAACGGACAGCTGACCGTTCGTACGCCCAGATGAAAGATATATCACTCGAATCTCGTTATATTTTCCAAACAATCTCGATCCTGTGCCTGGGTGAACAGCGTGTAATGCAATGATAACGTTGTACTCTATTGACGATAAGTAATCGCACCTTTTATGCATTTACACGATTTACGAAATTTTCGTATTACGTGTCACGTGTGTATACAGGGTGGGCCAATAAGAATGGCCACCCTGAATATCTCGAGAATTATGAAAGGAAGAAAAAAGCTTTTAAGGGTAACAAATTTTTAAGAAAATTTAAAAGAAATGAAATTTTACTTTAATTTAAATTTGACAGAAAGGTCCCAAAGGTTTAAAGTGCAATTGAGTCACCAGTTGTAATGTAACCAATTCTGCTATGAGCTTGACTGATGTGTTATTTTTGTGCTTATCTTAAAGGATGTTATTAGAAAATAAATAAAGAATATGGCGTGACGTTAATAAACTAGGGGATGACCTTCGCATCTCTTCAGTGACTCCACCTATAAAGAAATCGTTATGACCGTACAATGGTCCTTTTTATAGCAAACAACTTTCATTCGAAAAATTTGAGGGTCATACTGTGATACATGGTTGAACGCGTTTCGATGCCACCTTTTGCATAGTAAACAAAAGAATAGGTCTTTCCATCTAAAAAGATGTTACTATTGGTGAAATCTCGGAAGATTTGACACTGAGATGACCTGCATTTCCATAGTCTAACTTTCTCCTAAAATAAATTTTTTGTATCCTTGCAAATCCTTTTTATAGCAAACAACTTTCATTCGAAAAATTTGAGGGTCATACTGTGATTCATGGTTGAACGCGTTTCGATGCAACCTTTTGCATAGTAAACAAAAGAATAGGTCTTTCCATCTAAAAAGATGTTACTATTAGTGAAATCTCGGAAGATTTGACACTGAGATGACCTGCATTTCCATAGTCTAACTTTCTCCTAAAATAAATTTTTTGTATCCTTGCAAATGACAAAATACTTAAGGGTGGCAGAGTTAGGTAAAGGGATCGTTCAATTTCTTGTCAAATTAACCCCGAAGCATTTTTTCTATGTTTACAAATACCAAAATAATCAAGGTGTGACAGAGTTAGGCAAAGGAACCGTTGAATTTCCTGTCACATTAACGAGTCACGCGCATCGTTTGAATAAACTTGCCGCCACCGCAGACACAGGTGCGAAGAAAAAAATAGTCCTCGGGAGCAAAAGTTGCGCGGTGAAGTGTCCGCCTGACCATCAGGTTCGATTCGATAAAAGATGGATGATCCGACATCGAGCGTACGACCGATCGGTCTCCGAGCTGACGCTCTCCAAGATGAAATGCACCCTTGGCGACCTCGAAAGCGACCCTAACGCTACGTAGGCTCGCGCCCAGTCTGCCCCGTTTTGCGAGGCAACGCCACTCGACCGACTGAACAGGCATATTTACGAGAAAGACGCGTGCCCCGCGTTAGAAGCTACGATCATCCCTTGGATAGGTCCGATTTCGAATACAAATTCCTCCATATGTAACTCGGAGGAACGGTTATTGCTCCAACTAAGGGTTATTAGGTCCGGTAGGTGAGTGGTGTGTCCTTTTTCTCTCTTGGTGACCGGGTGTCTCACGTACGCTCGTGAATTCGGCACAGTGAATTGTTTCCGATGCAAATGCTTTGGACTGTATTTATGGCGAACGCTGGGAGAATTGTAAAGAAAGTGGTAGATTTTGACGGGTGTTTCTTGTATTCGTATTTTGTACAATAATAATTGAACATTTTTTCATGCAATTTTTATCGATTTGTGGATGTAAATTTTTTGTACTTTTGAGAGCATGTTTACAGTCTATCTTGTAGAGAAGGTTTATTGAAAATTTTCAAGTACCTCGTTACAGAATTTAACACGTTGACTGCCAACCACGAGTTATCTCGTTTTTACAGTATAGCTATTCGGTGCCCACCACGAGTTAACACGTTGTAAACGCATAAGAATTCTGTGGGATGGGCGTCTGTTAAAGGTTCATTATTAACAAAAAGGCGTCATAAAAAGGATTTATTTATTATTTTTTACAAGATTATCAAAATATAAAAAAATGGAAGTAAACAAAACAATAAGAGCAAATTTTAGTTATGATATGCTTTAAAACACTGTTCTACGCATAATGTTCGCGTCTAGAACAGATTTCCTCAAAATAGGCTTGGCAGTCAACGTGTTAACGAAGTTTCTAGAAAATTTAGGTAGCACCTGAAAACACCTTATTGAAAGGGTAATATGATTAAAGAGTTTACAAGTGTATGTTGAAATGCAAAGTAGTTTCTGAACATTTTCTGTACAAGTAATAAAGTATCTATTAACGAAACAGAGTCAAAAAGCTCATATGAATCGTTTGACTTTCAAATTTTGAATACTTTCTTGAATTATCTCCAATAAATCATGAAACACCCTGTATAATCTATTAGGTCGTGTAATACAAACTGTCGGATTGAATTGTCACGTTCATCATGATTGGCCCTTAATGCGAACCCTTCGTTTCTCCAATAGTAACTTAACAAGAACTGTACGAACTTTAAGTTAACACGAAGAAACTTAGAACCCTTCAACACTCAATTAGTTCCTTGAGTATTTACGAGTCAGTTTACGAATGATTGGAAATTCGACATTTCACATTACACGACCAAATACCTATTCTACGATAGCTATTAATCCAACGATTAAATCGCATGTTTGTATAGTAGGTGGAAGAAATACAGTAAGATCGCAAATTGACATTTTGTGACAATTCGATCCGACATTTCACATTACACGACCAAATACCTATTCTATACCAAATGCTTGTATAGTCGGTGAAAGAAATATAGTAAGACATTTTTCCAAATATTTCAAAACTAAAACATACTTCTGTAGCTCTGACTAAGGTTTCTATTCCTTATCTTCTCAGGTTCCTGTCGATTCACTTCTCGATACACTCAAATGTGCAAGCAATATTTCTTCCATCGACTATACCGCATCTCCAAATCGCACTCCGTACCCATAAAAATTTCAATTCACTTCCCATCAGATAAAAAGCGAGTGCCACGAGCAAGAAAGGAACCCGGTGAATTATTCCCCGGAATAACGTCTCGATAACGCTCCAATTCCCGACTTAAGGAGATTTAACGAGCGAAGGTGTCCTAGAGATTTATACGAAGGGACAAGCGCGCGCGAGAGAGAGAGAGAGTAGTCGAAGAGGGCGCGAGGGGTTTCTGGTTTCCTCGCGGGGTTCCCTATACGATGGCCGCCGCGCCGTACAACAGCGGTACATTATTTCTTGATGTCAAATAAAGCAATTAGCATGTGCCCTGACCAGGGTCCACGGGTTCTAACCCGAGTAATCTCGCCTGGGTCCCCGGCGTGTGCGACATCTTCATCAGAGAACGGACCCTCCTCTCCTTTCTCCGCCACTTTCTATCCTGCCGCCCCTTTTGCCGGACGATACTCTCCGCTCACGTGACTATCCTGCGCCACCCCCATGAGACGAGGAGGGGCCGAATCTCGCCGCGAGGAACAGAGAAAGAGGTCTACACAGACGCCGGAGCTTCGCAAGGACGGAATTGCATGCGCGGAGAGAAGAGAAATGGCGAGAAGGAGGTGTCCAGCGACGATGGTGCAGCCAGCCAGCCGTCCGCTTCCGAGGGAAATTCTCCACAAAGGTGGACCCGTTGCTAATGAATGTTATATAACCCTTTTAATGCTTTAAGCCTCTTAGATTTTTCAAAGAGCCCTCTCCAAGCGCCTCCTTCGTCACCGCCTCCAATTCGCTCTTTTTCCGCTCTCGCGGTGCACCAGAAGTGGCCTGCCGACGCCGCAAGAGGAGAAAAAAAAAGGTCGAGCGAGAAACGAGGGGGGCCGCCGCTCTCTTGCCTCAGGGGTAGGTAATTATGTGGCGGACGTAAATTAAGCTTGTTTAGATTGGGATTTTTATTAAGGTCCTTTATGAAAGAGTGCCGCCGCAAAATGGCGCCGCGAACACTTTAACCACCCGGAATTCCTTTAAGCGCCGCTTGAAAAGGGAACGACAGGCCAGGCTTTATGTTTTATCGGCTGTAAGTACACTTTGGATTTTCTTTTTCCTCTTCTTCTTCGATCTATTCGATTTTACGGTGTACAATTGGAATACTTCATCGCGTCGCGGGGGTTTAAAAAATTATTGGTACTGTATGAGAGATGCGATGAAAATGGAATTTTTCTTGGGAGATCCCGAAGTAGTCGTAAGTAATGATCAGGAAGTGTGTATATAACAGGGAAGGAGAATGTACCGAGCGACTACTATACGGAAGAAATAACTAAGGGTTAGTTTAATCGTGCTTTAGGAGTCGAAGGTTTTAACCTTTCTGTTGTCCCCCATTTACCGAGGGTAAGAAAAGACTGCAGCCGCTCGTATAGCTAACGTCCGGTCCAATTCCCTGGTATATGGTATGGTACGAAATAAAACACTGCTAATCGCTGCGCTTTCTTTACTACTGTTCCTACTTTATTTTCTCGACTTCTATCGCTTACTGTAGCGATTAAATAAAAATTAACTTGACACACTTGTTTTTTAAACTAATTCACTATTTGTCAAATTTTCTTCTGTAAATAAAAAAAATTCGTTATGACCGATAGAACAATGACATCTGTATTTTAAGCTCCCCTTGTCTAAAAATTAACGTAATTTGTGCTTCTTTTAAAGTAATTGAAACTTTCCAAATTTTTTTCCGACTTCCAATAATATCGATCAATTGATCATCAGAAAAGCGACATCTATATTTCAATCTACCCTCGTTTAAAAATTAACGTAACTTAGGCTTCTTCGTTTCAAACAATTGGGACTTTTAAAGTTTTTCTTCTGATTTTCGATAAAATCAATCGATTAATCGTCAGAAAAATGATGTCTATATTCCAATCGACCCTCGTTTCGGGACATGTTAATTTTGGTCCGTGGCTAACGAGGGGCTATTGCAGTATAGCAAACATCTAGCCGCCTTCCCGCCAAGGTTTGTGTACGGAACTTTGGCAAAGCAGTTCGCAGGTACAAACTGTTCGCTATATATTGCAAATACGCGTGCCTTCGAAGTGGCGGCGGGAGAACGAAGTTCCTGGTAGAAGTTTAATTCAACCGGGCGGCTAGCCGGGCGTAAACGCTGAATGATTTGTTGCAAATCGAAAGCGCTCCAGCGCACTTTTGCACACGAATCGGGAAACCGTATCTTATCCGTCACGTAGCGCTCTTTCCGATGCACCTACGTATACACACATTTATGGATCAAATTATCGAGACCGTTTTTTCTTCTTTCTTTGAAAATTTGGAAACTTTTTTAAGTTCAAATTTTTATAACTAATTGACCTAGTCTTTTACTGATTTTTGAGAAACTCACTTTTTAAGTGAAATCGTGGTCATTTACTACAGCTTTCCCTTGTGCAATTGTTCTATTTTGGGTCATTTTCATTACTTTAACAAAGTACAATTTTTTTATATCGATGTCAGGTAGATTTCACAGGTGTGCAAAATTTTTAGGATTTTGTTTTTAAACGTGCTACCAGATAGCACTTATTATACATTAATTTGAAGATTAAAGTTAGCCAGAAGAAACGCGATCGGTGATTCCTCAATCCTTCCACTATTAAACGACACTGGCCACTTTTTAGTTGGACAGAAATTTAGAAACGAAACTGAAGTAAAAGACATTTTCAAAGAGGTATAGAAATCACCGTATACGACAATGAATCCACGAATCAATATCACATTCCATTGAGCAGTTTTTAATTAAACAAAAATTTACAAACGAAATGGAAGTAAGAAATATAAGAAAACAATATAGAGTTTTCTGTTAACAAAGCCACGAATAATTTTGCAATGGTCAAAGCGTATAAAAGCCAACGAATCACACTCAACGATCGCCCACAATTTTCACTAAACCTACAAACACATTCAATCGACACCTCAGTCATCTCACCTGCGACAACCCACCGAACACATTGTGGCGACCGCCACGGGGGGCCCACGTACTTAGGCCTGATGACTCTTGGCCCTCGAGGCGAAGAATCGAGAGATGTTTTTCCAAACATCTCCGAGTTTCTTCATCCTCGAGGACAAGAGTATTGCCTCGGCACTTCCTAGGACTTTCCCAGGGAAAAGGGGCTACTTAAGGGAGCCCCGAAAAAGGCACGAGGCCTTTTGTCCGTAGACGTTTGAGGGTTCCAACAATAAACGAATGGTAGCATATGATTTGGTACTTCAAGTAGAAAATGGTATTTCATTTACAAATGGAAAATATGTTAATATTAAAGCTACACAATCCTTTTGCATTTTCTATCTGTATATAACACGAGCAGGTAAATGAAGATGTTAAAGACCTCAATAAGACCTTTACTTGTAACCGTACTTCCAAAAGCGGCTTTTCCCAGAAGAAAAAAACCCTAAATTGTCCTAGCTGAACTCAATTTTCAGTAAATATATTAGAATCAGTTTGACTTTCGCTGGATACAAGAATTCTTTGTACGGTCCTGACCATGGTTTCAAGTACTTATCTGCTCGTATTTCTGTCAATTTCGGGGTCCCGGCAGCTAAAACATGTTTACTTTGACGCCTAACCGATTTTACGACCTCGCTATATCGTGGCCCCGACTATACATTTGAAATTAGTTTAAGCATTACCGTTTTACACCACGTTACTTCCAGAACGTAAAAATCGAAACGACCACATTCTCACCGATATTCCCAAGAAATGAAATAATCGATGACAATTAACGAACAGCCCCGGCGAAATTAGTTTAAGCATTACCGTTTTACACCACGTCACTTCCAGAACGTAAAAATCGAAACGACCACATTCTCACCGATATTCCCAAGAAATGAAATAATCGATGACAATTAACGAACAGCCCCGGCCATTACCGTAGGATTCAGCGAGCGGCTTTCTCCAAGACATCCGCCTCGGAGTATCGAACATCGGGATTCAACGTTGATTTTCTCGGATAGGTCTCGCGAGGCGAGCCGGGCTATGCTCGCTCGTTCTCTCGATTAGGCTTTGCCGTCATTAAAAGTTTATAAAGAAGCAGAGTTACCAGTCGAGGCACACAGACGAGAGCGATCGAGAAAGAGAGAGAGAGTGAGAGAGGGGTAGTTTTGCGAAGGAGAACGAGGGGCAGCGAAGGGATCAACACCCCACCTCGTCGAACGGGAGCGACAAGAGAAAGAGATAGGTAGACAGTGGCGGAGGAACGAAGAGACGAGGAAAGATTCCAAGCAAGTTTTCTCATGTGCAATGCATAATGAGGAAAGGCAGACGGCGCATAAAGGGCCTACAAATGAGGCTCAGGTTATACATATACATACATTCCGGCTAGATGCGCGTAACAGACACGAGCAAACGTTGCACACGCACAAGGGGGGGAGGGCAGCGCGAAAGACTCTCGGTTGCAGCGAACCAACCAACCACCCCCGCTAGGTTACCACCGCGACTTCTAAGCGCGCAACCGAGTTAAAAAGTTCTCCCTCTGATTTTAGTTATCCCCTGCAACTTCGGAAACGATGCACTCGTAAAGTTCTCGGTTAATCTCCTGTTTGTGCTACGCTCGCGTTACCAAGCGCTACGAGCGCCGATCAGGAGTCGACCAGGCGCTATTTAGACGGCGGAGTTTTAAGTGACTGTTTTAAAATAAGATATTCCGTTCGTTTCTGTGGGAATGTCTGTTCTTTTTTTTTTTTTTTTTTGGTTGGTGTAGTAATAGCGATGATAAAAGATTGTGGTGTCCAGTTGATGGTACAAAGGAAGATGACAAGCACTGAATTGCAATATTTTGTCGATGAAAGGAGAATCGCGTGAAATAAAGAAATTTTGAGGGAAGAGAAGAAATATTTTTGTTAATTTTATGTGTAGACGAGCATAATTTTTCTAACGTAATCTGGAATAGAGCAATTTAGAGAAGATTGTCCTTTCACGGGGAATATTAAATTTAAAGTATTTCAAAATTTTTGACCAGTCGACAATTTGATTAATCATTTAGAAAGCAAGTGTAAGGTCTAAGAATATACGCAGTACCTATATTAACACGTTGACTGCCAACCACGAGATAATTCGAATGTCATGGTATAAAAATTCATATGCGTTTGTTTCATTCTGTACAATTAATTGAAAGAGAAATGTTGGCGTCTAGAACAGATTTCCAACGCGTTAAGGATATTGTCATAACTGTATAATATACTTCTTGCTAACATGTTTTTGCAATTCTGGAACTTTCAGTGCCATTATTATGCACTTCGGGTATGTCTATGGATGAAGCGTTGTTATAGCTCAATCAATGAATTTTCACTCATGGTCGAGTTGCTGATTGCTAGACACAGACCGTTGAAATAATAGCCGCCGAATGTACGAGCACGCAATGACCGAAGCATGCTGCATGAAAGCCGATTAAAGGTGTTGGATCGATCTTCCCTAGTAACTGACTCACCAGTTACTCCCTCACAGACGGTGAAAATCCTCGAATATGTTACTAACTTTCGTGACAATAAGCGTATGCACAAATTTCAACTATTTCGGATAAAGTTCGTAACTACGGATTAATCCGATCTTTCGACTTACCTTGTTCATGATTTGGCGGGGATAGTCCCGCCTTGAGAGGGCCGACTCTGTAACAGAAAGGACACAAATATTAGCTTCGTAATTATTTAATTTGAAATGTAACAATGAACAACGATATTTCGTAGAATTCTTGATAATTGAAGGATTCAAGTGTTCAATTTTCAGAAATTGAAATAACCACGCCACAACGTTGTAAGTTACATAGCTGCTGCTGATATTAGAGCGATTCTATTATACCATAACACAAAGAGAAATAAAGTTTAAAAAATAAAAATGAACAAGTCTTTTCGTTTATCCTTTCTTCTAAAAATTTCACTTTTCGGTACTTCAAACGTTATGGCTTAGGATCCTTCAATTTTTTGTAAACTGCGAAACGTCTCTTTAATGAAATTTTTCAAAAGAAGATTATTATACAAGATAATAGTCGTTGAATTTGTCTGAGTGAACTACGCTCAGTTCGGTTAAAAAAAAAAGATGTGCTTGAACTGCCTTTGACATTTTCACGTATAAGAAAATTAAATTACTCCGAAACGTGTGTCCCCTAAAATATTAAATTCTTACTAACAGCATTTTCTCATATCCTCAATATTTTTGGATAATATTCGACGAAAAAATTGCACAAAATTTTCTTCCAACGGTCTCATTTTCACAAAGAAAGAACATTGTGTAGAACACGCGAGCAAGGTGTCGTTCGTCCGTAAAAGGGGTCTAAACTTCCCGCCTCTTGCTCGTCTTTTCAACCCTTTTACTGCGTCTCGTGACGGCAGCTAATGCACGCAGGTTAGTCCTCGACCGTGCACCCAGTCCCGCATCTTCACCCCCAATCTTCTCTCCCGTTCTCGCCCCTCAACAGGCACCGCCGAATTCCCGTAATCTAATGAATGGCCTAACCCCAATATCCTCTCGGCTCAGCTTCACCGTCACCTACCCCCTATGTACTCGAACTGTATGTACCATGCATGTAAATACGTTCACGGACGAGAGATTCGAGCGATATCGACGAGCGCGCGGGTCCTAGCCGTGTACACCGAGCTTCTTTAAAATTCGACTACCCTCCAGCGATAATTAATTACTATGACATTATCGCGACCGTATTCCCCTTCGATGCTCCCACGTCGATTTAACCAAGACGATCGAATCGGACGTCCAGCAATTTCCTTAACAACCGATCCAGGATTACACCGTTAACGAACAAACTTCCCTCCAAGTCCACGCGAAAAATAAGAAACGCTATTTGCCAAGGGTACCGTGATCGTGTACAGGCTTCGGGAAAGTAAGGAACGGCACGGGAAGAAATTAGTCGAAAGCAAATTGCCGAGCGACGAAACTTTTCAATGCGCTTCGTTAGATACAGCGACCCGACACGCAGCCGGTGTCAACCTCTGACACGATAATTTCTACTTTCCCGACGTGAGAAATAAAATTTCACATCTCGTATCGAGTCACGTGTGTCTACTCTCGCAATTTGAACGTAGAGCAGCGAAACAACGGTTAATTACTCAACGGCAGGGCTGAAGGCGAAGTTCTTTCGTCCAGAACGAGGGACGGACAAGTCGAGCAGGCTCGAGGCAGCAAACGACCGCCTCTGGAACAGAGACAAGGAAGCGCAAATGTGTTTATTTTCGGGGAATAATAAAAAGGGTCGTCCGGCATCCGTGACGCGGCGCGGAGCGGCGATCGTAGGAAAGTTGGGAATAATGTTTCGGACACGACGTTCGTCTGGCTTTGCCCGAGAGTTCTACACCCACTCGCACCCACAGACCTCCTCCACCCTCTCCCGATCTCCAGCAGCCTACCCTTATACGCGTGTCCGCCGCAGATTCAGACTCCTAATTAAGACGAGGGTGCGAGAGGGGTTTCAGGGGTTTCTCCCGGGTTCTCCCCGAAGGGAGGTGGGAGGATGTGGGTGTGGGTAGTAGAAGGAGGGTTTTCACGAGGTAAGGGGCACCCGTACCGCGCCGGAGGGGTAAGCCAAGGCAAAGGGGGTAAGGAATATTGATCACGGGACCACCACGGCGGCGAAGCAGGGACTGGCCGTACTCTCCCTCTCTCTCTCTCTCTCTCTCGCTTGCTTCATCTATCGGCCTCTCCGTCTCGCTCTCTTCCATCGTCTTGCTCTCTGTAAGTGTGTCCTACGCTCTCTACCACGTAAGCGTTCGCCGTCTTTCGGTGTTGCTCTCGGCGTGCAAGCAGCGCGGACCAGGCCAGACTAAACCACCAAACGCCAGATGCGTGAAATCAGTCGGTTAGAGGCTGCCCCGCAGCCTTTGCGAATTATTGACGCTGAAACCGCGACCGCGGAGCAGATGATGCTGCGAGCTGTTCCGAGGCGAGCCGGCCCTTAGGGAGCCACCGGACCGCGGCTGGCTTGGCGACACAAGTGGAATGAATACGAGTATCGCCGGCTGAAACTGTGACACGGTGTCGAGGGAAATTTCGTGAATAATGTGGACCGGGAGAGAATGGGATGGAGGATATTGAAAATAGAGGAGTCAGGAGTCTGCAGGTTTTCGGGTACTACTTAGGCCTAGTGTCTTTCGACATATGAAGTCGATATTTGATGCCACTTTGCACTGTCTTCGCGAGTAACTGAAACAGTGCAAGCTTCCGAGTTCATGACATTTGTTCGGAATGATAGCCTACTTATGCACCGATGGATCGTGTATTAATTAATTTGTAATATCGCATGAACGGTCCAGAAAAGAGCACCTATTGCGCAATTCTAGCATTGACCTAGGCATGTTTAAGCTAAGAGTAAGGTTCAAGCTGTTTAGTTTCAAGAAACTGTGAGTGTGTGCATGTATGAATGTAACCAGCGAAAATGTGTAGTTTTCCTTGCAAAAGCCAAACTCAGAGAAACTTTTCGAGATTAAACTGACCTGCATGTTGCGGTCAAAGTGCATTCCACGAGTGTGAATATGTCTGTAAGTGTGTCGTCTCCCTAATTAATCACCAAATCTCCCAAATTGTAAGTATTACAATGATAAGACTACGTATCAATAATCTTCAAACGAAGAATCTATCACCACAAGAATTCCAACAACTTCATGCTCCCAAATGACAAATTTTACCGAGGAAATCGACGACCTTAGAAAATCCTCAAGCGAAGAAGAACAATTCAGAGATTTCTCAGATTTAAACAATCAGCATGCAGGTGAAGTCAGTGAGAAGGAACGGCTCTGTTCCCGGCACGGGGTCTCTAATGTACAGAAGAGAGAAACAGGTCTGTCGGACGAAAGTTCCTCACCCCGGAATCAGGGTGGCCTGACGAACTTTGACGTACACGCTCGGCCGAACAGAATCTACGTCGTAGACGTGTGTAGCGTTCTCACGAGTTTTCGAGCGATCTTCTAGAATGGCAAGAAGGAGGAACGACCTGGCTCGTTCCCGAGGCTACGACAGGAACACTAGAACGACGGACGAGCTCGAGTTTACACGACGTAGCGACTCGTCTTTCTGTCCGTCGCTCTGCCTTAATTAAATCTCTCGACCCTTCCCGAAGAATTCGCGTGACTCTAGCGGAGAACTAGAAGTAGATGGCCCTTTCTTCTTCCTCGTTCTCTCTTTCACGATTTGCTGTCGTAACGCGTCAGCATCGTGGGATTTTTCTGCTAATTGTTACGAATGTCTGCGAGAAACGTGAACAAGCGGAACTGGAGGTTGTAGCTTTAAGGAGATTTTATTGTAATTTATACTGGAGCAACGAGAATTAGCTACGGTGGCGAAGGAAGGAGTAAACGGAGGTTCTGTGACGTTTGCAGTAGGATAAGAGTTAAGTAAGAGATATTTGGTTGTGCAGTATGAAATCTTGGATTTTTCAAGGAGGAATGAGAATGGTTTCTTGAATTCAAATTAAGATTGTCCTTTGATTCCTCAATAGTAACTTATCAGGAATTGCATGAACTTTAAGTTGACACAAAAGAACTTTGAACTTTTCAAGAATTAAGTAATCACTTCAGACCAATTTGCGAATGATTAGAAAACCAAAATTTCGTGCTGGACGACTTAATAACAGAGGCATGAAAAAATTGGTTCGAGAAGTTTATAACCCTAAAAATCGGATACTTTTGCACCTTTCACAGTGAAAATATTTTTGAAACGTGATGTAATGCTTGCTACTTTCTTCTGTTTTAATTTCCATGCACAATAAATTATGAAATTAAACAATCACTTGACTGTATACCCGAATTCTTAAATTTCCATAAATTCGACACTCAGTTGGTCATTCCCCTTTACGAGTTGCCGTACTTAAATTACGCATGAAATCGAAGCAATGCCGTTACGATCTCACTTTTACATTTTCTGAACTCTGTTGGTTTCCTCCCTTGCACCCTCCAATTATGAAACATTCTTCGCAACAATTCTTAAATCTTCAAAAACTTGCCATTCAGTTGGTCATTTCTCTTTACGAGTTCCCATACTTAAATTACCTACGAAACCAAAGCACAATTTCATTTTTACAGTTTTCGAACTCTGTTGGCTTTGACCCTTGAACTTTCCAATTACGAAACATCCTTCACAACATTCAAACTGACAACGTAAAAACCTATCCAATGATTATCGAAAACTGAAAACTCGATTGTCCAGTTTCACCCGATGGGAAGAAAACAATCTGAAGCAGCCAGCATCGAGATGAGGATGATTATACAGCGGAAAGTTAGCCAGAAGGCTTGCCGCGGCATATAATGGACGATTGATCTGTCACGGATAACGTCTTTTCTTAGTTCGCGACCTCTTCAGAGATTCAATGCAGCTACATTTTCATGGCTCTAGGTGCCGTTATTCGGTCCGGTAACGAACGTCAAGGGCGACCTCGACGAGGCCGGAAGAGATCTCATTGTCCAGAAGCGGAGGCCACGATAGGGAGGGTTGCGCACCGCCGGCAACCAGCCAACTCAAACTTTGATATGGTTTCCTAAATAACCAAGGCGACCGATACCGCAGCACGATAGTCCTCTCTCTTTCCCCCTCTGCACCTCCACCTCGATATCCACCCGTCGCCCTCGTCCGCTTCTGCATCCACTTCGTCCGATCTATGGCGGGGTCCAGGCCTGGGTATCGTAACTACTGTCGAAGCATATTGAAACCCTCACACCAACGGTGACCTAACTTCCCTTCCCTACCGCGTGCCGTTTCTGCACACCGCGGAACCAGCATACACCGCCGGTGTGGCCCTCCGTCGTCGCGAAAGCTCCGCCGCGAGCGTGCGTTTGTCGTTTCGCGTGCAAAGGTTGCCCGCATGCAGAAACGTGGTCGATCGACCAGCAGAGACGATCGTTTCTCTCCCTCTCTCTTTCGCTCCATAACTCACGTAATACGGACCGTGTTTGAGCAATTTGAAAACGGAGTGACAGGCAATCTCGAAGGTAGACGACCAGCTAAGGACAACTATGGTTTGGGCGGCGAAGGGTGCAGGGGACACGCGTAATGACCGACGATTTATCCGCGCCCGCGAACCAGCCGAGAATTTGAAATTAAAAGCTGCGGTGGTAATTGGTCGGGGAGATGTCGATGGAGAAGTTGAATTTTAGGAGGAGAGAGATCTGTGGAGGTACCTCGTGCAATCCGGTAAAAGGATAGAGCATTGATCATCGTTACAGGTCCTCGCTTTCAGGTTTTTGATTATTACTTAGTCGTTATGTCAGTTATGTCACTTCTCGCGTAAACATGGAGTAACTAATTTTGTCCAAGTGTAATACAGGTTGCAGGGAAACACCCTTCAGGTACCGTAATGTGGGATCGCGAGCGTTTTTGCGAAAGCGCGAGGTACACAGTTAGTTTCCACTGTCACGGGAAAAAATCGAAGAAGGTGTGTGTTCATGGTGGGAGAATGAATCTTCGGGAGAGGATAGAAAAAGTGCGTGGTGAAAATGGCAGTGTGGAATAAGAATTAGTAGTGTGGGGCTAGATTTGAAGAAAAGTAGACTTATAGCGGAAAGTGTGGAAAGAGTTAACATTTTAGTTTCACTTTATTCCTTTACTCTTGTTAATAAACTATTATTATCATTATTTTAAATACACCTTTCCTATCCTCAATTACAAGTCCAAGAAATCCCACACTAACACAAGAACTCAATAGAAACCACAGAAAAAAAGCACAGTACTGTGGGGTTTTTGGTATGAAAGAGTGACTGTGGGGAGAGATGGAGAAATGGAGAGAGTTGGTGTGATTGACCAGCGAACCGTGAACATCCAAAGAGCGAATTACATTTTCTTGCTACAAATAAAAGACAATAACAGTGAACAACACCGGCGACACGTAGGGTACTTTTAATTTATCGAATAAAAACTAATCAACAAAATCCCACAGTATCAAAATAACCTTCCCACGCTGAGACACCTATCTCTCAGCTAGCCTAACCGACGATTTCACCAGTTTCCCTTTCCTATTCCACCTAACCTCTCTCCCTACATAATTCGAACAGCGACAGGTTGCCCGTTAACGAGAGAAAAATTGTTCAAGCCACCTAAAATCTTGCAAGACGTGTTCCTACTCTAATCAAATTTCCTCAAAGGAACATCGGCTAGTTATTACGCGAGCAGAAGTCCAAAGAAAAAAAGAATTCGGCGAGGTCTAAAGTTCCCGGCCTGCCGATGTTTATGACTTCATTATTTTCTCCAAGGGGAAAATAGAGGCGTACGATGTAACGATCGTGAACAAATTCACGCGTACAGGGTTTTAGAATATCCTTGGTTGCGAGACCAGGAGAACGGGCGCGCGGAGCGGCGTGACTGTATCTGGAGGTTAACTGTTTGTCCGCTAATTAGAAGCTAACAGCAGAACTAAAGTTGGGAACTTTAAAGTTTCTTGCCTCTGCAGGAACCTCCTACGCCCCAGCCGGTACCCTGTTCTCGGGGCGGTGCAGACACCCCAGAGGCGAACGCCCTATCGTTCTTCCACTCTTCTTCTCTTTCACTCTCTTTCATCCGCCGACCGGCCAGCGTTAATTACTAATTAATTGTTTCGCATGTTTGAGTTTTAAATGGATAAGTTAAACAGCGCATAAGAGGCCCGGTGGACGTGGAGAACGATGAGTATACCTTCCCCTCTTCTCTCTCTCTCTGCCTACAACGTTCAGTTTCCTTTCTTCCTCTACTACCGAGTCTCTTTTACCTCGTCTCGTACCCTTTGCGTACGATTACCGTGCAAACGGTGTACCGTCGGTTAACGAGGTTAGGATGACCGTGCGAGGAAGAGCCGGGGTGGAAACCAGTTCGTTTATTCGTTTTTCACCTCGTCATCAAAACGCCGCAGCCCCGAGTGTGCGTTGCGTAACTTGTAGGTGTGAAAGTTTCACGCTTGCGAGGCGTAAGCGAGGCGCTAAGGGAGAGCCGCGATGATGAAGCCCATTGACCATTCGTTTGTTTGCACAGCGACTCATTATGGACGGAGGTAACAGATTTTGAAGGAAAGTTGAGCGAAGATGGGGTGGTACGGTGTAATTGGTGGCGCTCTCTTTGGAGTGAAATTGAATTCAAGTGTAATGTTGTGCTTTGGAGTTTTATTTAGTAAAATGTTGGCGTGTTTTTGAAGGGAATCTTTATCATTTGTGAATATAACGTGGCAATGAAATCTTCGATTCCTTGTAGTGACAGCTGAGTCTTATTTTCTATTTTCGTAAAATACCCAAAGTTGTTTTTTACTTGAGAAACAGTGACGAAAAAAATCTGTGTTTTTTAAGTATGCATAGTTAATGGTGAAAAAATTTATAAAAAGTGATCTCGATCAAGAATGAACTAATCAGCCATTCACGAATCTCCCATTCCATATTCACAGAAACTTCATCTGTTGTATAATTATAAATTATAAACATCAAAGCCCCGGATTACGGCTTCCTCGTTTAATCGAAGTTTCAATCGAACAGAACAGAAATCCCCGGAGGACTCGGGCCGTGTCGCGAGTCCTACAAATCGTTTTACCTCGATCTCGCGACGGGGGAAGGTAATCGAGACAGGTTTACCCTTGAAAAGCGGAACGGGGACCTCCCACGGCTGTAATCGGTGCTCAAATAAAAAGCCGTAATGCCAAGATAAAACATCCCATTTGTCTAACGACAATTTCTCTCGCCGTTCCACAGCCTCGTTGTATTTCCTTGGTAGCCGAGGGTGAATCGAGGGTGGTAATCATCTTAAACACCATTGTCACAGACACCTCGTACAGGCTGGCTGCCACTCTCTGTGCCACGCCACCTGATTCTTCCGTAATTGAGATGGATCGATAAGGATAACCACCCCGCGTGAGAAAAAAGGAGAACGAGAGGAGTCGAGGGCGCTGCTTTTTTAATTCGATCAGCTAATGTACCGACAGTTACATTAATGGCTCCCCTCGGGAATGCCGCTTCTTTCCCTGGTGCCTGATCTTTTGGAGTTTGAGTTTTCCTGAATCGATTAGATCCTTTGCATACGATAATTTTTTCTTCTAAGGTAGATACTTGTTGTTCTTCCAGATTTATAAAGGGATACTTAAATAGTGGTCAGAATATTTTGTTCTTCGGTAAATTTAGTAAATACTATTATTACAAACTGCTGGATGTATTGAAGAAATGCTGTCATTGTCAACCCTTTACAACGCCATGTGACTCGGAAGTTAGGTTAGTTAGGTTAGGTTAGTTATTAATTCTTCCATCTCCCATTGAAATGCAAAATTATAACCAACTACGATTTTTCTTCCAATGAATAAAAAGAAAATCAGATTACAGAGGGTTAATTTATCATCTCGTGGACCAGAGAAAGTGTACCAGGATTTCTTGAACATTTTGTTTCGTTTTAAATACTCTATTTCCTTCAACTTCATCCTAGTAACCTAACTAAGATCGAACCTCCAAATTCTCCATCTCCTACGAATAAATACAACATTTGAAATCCCATACATTCAATCGTCCGACTTGCATTCGAGTATAACGAAAAAATTCCAATCACCGCGAAGATCATCTCGCGACACCTCGGTCGAGCGGCAAAATCGAAGCGGCGTTTAAATCGGACGATGAACGCGCGCGTTCTTCCATCAGGAGCGGAATAATGAAGGTGGAATGGAGTGTCGGGGACGCGGGGCCAGGGATGAATCTGGAATAATCGGGAAACGGGCGGTCGAAATCGAGGTCTGTTATTGACTGGCGTGCAGGAACTAGCAGGGGGTGGAAAAAGAGGAAGCGGAGGCGGGAGTGTTAGAGTAGAAAGGTAGAAAACAAGAGCGTGGGGCAAATCGGTGTCTTAACCGAGCAACGGAGGGGACAATTATTTACCGGGGCCGTCTAGTACGACGTTCGAACGCGACGCTACCGTTGCGTCGACGACGAGAGAGGCGAGAGTCCGCGGCTGTTAATTGCTGCCTGTCAGGGGCACGCAGTGACACGGACCACCGTGGCGGAGGGATTGCCTCGTCGAAGGCCTGCACGCGTTCACCGAACCCTCCTTTACTTGCCGAGGAAACGCACGGAACGACCAACGCCGGACTTCGATCCTGCGCCTCGCCTATCTAATCTGAGAGAAACGTTGTATATTCCTTCCTTCGAACCGTGGTTCCTAGTTTCGGGAAATTGGAGAACGTAGCCTTCAATTTATCTCTGCTGATGGTCCAGATGAACGTTCTTGCGTATTTGTTTCTTTGAAATGGGTAATAGAGGGTAAGATGGATTAAGAAGTTTTGCAGTAACTTGTCTATTTTGTAACATTTTCACTTTTTAAAAATTGGAGATGGAAGTTGAATGTTACTTTATGTACTGTGAAAGAATTGACATTTTTCGTGCAGTAATTATGCGTGGAAAAAATTCCCAAACTTTTATGAATTTTTTACGCCTCGGGTGGTGTATCCCCTTAAATATAGTATTATTCAAAAGTTTGGAATTATATATCATTTTTTTCCAACTAAGCAGAGTACAGTTATTTTATTATAATTCCAATGAAAGAAATTATTTAGCAATATTTGGATTGCAAATCATAGTTAAGAAGGAAGTTATACAAATATTTAACCCCTTCTGAGGATTCGTATAGTGAACTATAAGTAGCGAAGCTAAATGTTAAGTATAATATTCTCCGAAACTTTTTTATCAGTTAATCAGCGTGTTATCGAGGTTCAAAGAATTCAGTGTTAATTTATTATAATTCGAAAAAAGGAAATTATTCTGTAACAATTTTTTTTATTGCAAATCATAGTTAAAAATGAAGTTACATAAATACTTAACCTTAATAAGGTTTCGTTTTAAAAAAAGATGCAGTAGAGTAAAATACTCCATAAATGCTATTTGAAGAAATAACGATGTCAAGAATGATAAAATAAATAATTAAAACGTCAGAAATCTTATAATTGATGCGTCCAACAGCAAACAAAGAGAAAATATGAAACCCAAAAAACAGCAACGATCCTCAAAAAGTTACCATTTAAATCTTAAAGGAAGAACCACTTTACCAATCTAAAAATCCATTCAGACAATCCCCCTCGTATATCCACCCCGCCTTCGATTCGGCAGAAACCCTTCGATTCCCTTGCACCCGTTCCAGTAACAACAACGAGACAACGAGGCAACCAACTCCGTCGCAGGAGCGTAATTTGAACGTTGACAGGTATTTATCCTGTGCGGCAGGAAGCGGCGCTATGTGGGCGGTCGAGCGAAGGCGTAGAGGAGGAGCCGAAGCGAGAGAGAGAGAGAGAGAGAAGTAGCGTGACGACGTTAAGAGCATTAAAGAGACGTTTTCCGCCCGACACTTAGGTTTTCGCTCCCGAGCCCACTCCATAGATTCCCGGCCTATCGGCTTAGCGCTTGGCGGGCGGTCCGTAACCACCCCTGGCTTCCTCTTGCGCCGCTGTCTTCCGAGAGGGATCCGCGAGAAGGACGGTTCGTTGCCGTTTCTCTCTAGGAAATATTTTCCTAAGCGTAAGAACTTAAGTACCCAGGGCGCATACGGTGTTTCCACTCGTTAAAGAGCGTTCTTCCAGCGTGGCATAACAGCGCTGAGACGAAGGATGAAAGCATTCGATGTCGTTCAAGATAGTTTGTTTCTTCTTTTTTGCAAGAATCAAGAAGAGATTTTTTTATAATATTCACGGTTTACGGTGTCTGTTTTGTAGTACTGTTTAAATTCGAACGGTAGGAATTTTTCGAAGTGCGTTTCCAACCCCATTATACTCCCCTTTATTGTCTTATGCTGTTCCGCTTGCGAGAGAGTTCGCCGTGGAAACCAGTTCCCACAGATTAGAAATTCATTTGAATATTTTCGCGGTACGAGATAGCGCTCATGGTGGCGGAACGGGCGAATAAGTGGTCTACGGAATGTACTCGCAATTGAATGTGGTGTTGGTGAAATAGTAAGGAAGGGAAATTAGAATAAAGATAAGTGATAGAAGGGAGAATAACTGACAGGATTTTACGTGTAATTTTCTCTTTCAAAATTAGTAATAAAAGAAGAAATAACTGATATGCTTTGAGATGCAATTTTCATTTTGCAAAATTTTTTACGAAACAGTCAAATATTCAAGAAAACCTTTTTCTATTTAATGACTTGGGAGAAAATCCGTCTTCGGGACGGCCTGAAACGAGCACCTTGAAGCCAGGCCCAGCGCGCTCGGTGGGGGTGACTCCGCCCCTTTGGGCCTTTCCCTGGGCCTGTTCGCGTAGGGGTGGGCAGGGATCGGCAGGACGACGCGTACTCACTCTTCGCGAGACCCTCGAAGCACACTTTCTGCGAACGACGCTCAGATAACGCGGATATGATTCTTGTGTAACATATACTATTGTAAAAACGTAGACACGTTCAATTAATTTCACGCCCACCCTACTCCGAGTCAGAGTACTTTTTCTGACAGACGTCAATATTAAAAATAAATTATGCAAGCTTCTACTTGTTAATAATTTCATTAATTTATGATTGAGCAATGTGCATCGAGCAAAATTGTCTTATTCTACTTAATTCTAAAATTAAATACTTCTATTACATTAAACAATTCTAACAATGTTTATCACTTTTTTAATTGCAGAAAATGTCCAAAAAGGCCATTTAAAAATTCACAAATTTTAGAAATTTTAAATGTCAAAAAACACATTTTTTCACACCTCAATTAATATAAACTTGTATAAAGAGAAATATCGAATGTAAGGAACGAAATATCTCAGTATCTACGAAAAATTTATGTTCCACTTTATCGTTCTCGCAGGCGTTTCGAAACCAGGCAGTTTGAGAAGAGCGAGGGTGGCGGAGCACGGTGCTCGCGGTTGCGAATTATCAGCTAAGAGGAAATTATGGAAATAGATATAAATCGAGAAGAAGAGCGCAGACAGCGTCGCCGCGGTTAGGCGAAGCAACCAATTCCTGAAGGGCAGGTCGCTGCACCGCGGAGGCTGGTCTGCCTTTAAAATAATGGAGCTTAAGTAGCCAATTTGAAATGTAAAGATCCATCAACATAAATTAAACGTGGCGCGTCGACGTAAAGGATTGCCTTAGAGTCTCATCGATGATCTTCCGCTAGACGAAGGAAAAACGAGTTTTGACAAAAACTTCTACCACTTAACCCTTGCAATTTGTAAACTTTTCAGATTCAGTATCACGGAACGAAATTTTTCATCCTGAACGAGCTATTTACAAGCTTCGATTACAAAATCAATTAACCCTTTGCACTCGAGAGGCGGCTAAGTAAGAAGCGACATTGTATTTACCATTAGAGACAGCAGGTCTGTGGACCTCCGTGAATTGTTCACTACATGCTTGGAGATCTCAGCAGTGAAATAGTTCGAAATGTGATGCCCGGTTTGCTCCAATTCCTCGAAACTAGGAGCAGATATTGGGGTACCGCTGAATTAAAACACTTAAGGATCGTCGTTGCGTAGAAACAGAACTTCATTTGACAGAGATCTTGACGTTACGTGACGTGCGCGTGGTAAAACAGAGAATGAATGCGGAAATGGGGAATGAACTTTGGGTTGTGACTATGCAGGAAGATGAAGAGTCCAGTATGAGTAATGGTGAAAGTGGGTGACTCGTAAATACAGATAAACCGAGGACTAAGAAGGAAAATATTCGAGGGTGTAACAGAAAGGACCAACTTCTAATAAAAATATTAGCTTTAAAAAATTACATTAATTTTTGCTACTTCCTTGTAGAAAAAAAAGGGCCTTCGAGTGCAAAGGGTCAACCTCGTTCGTTACAGAATACATACATTTGTCCAGAAATACATCTACCATTTTTCTACGTTTAAATTATCGTTACACAACGTCGAGGAGACACCTGTCGCCAGATTCTCGTCGAACGAAACTCCCCAAAGTCTGCCATTAAAAAATCATTCCGCCCTCCTCTTAACTGCAGCTTCGAAACTTGATCGCTCTTTGAAGAGAGTGATATTCTCCGGGTCAGATGCTCGTCAGCGCGGTCGATTTGACGGTAATTTTTTTTCGTTCGAGCAAGCGAAGGCAAGAGAGAAACAGAGAGAGATACGGGTTGGATCTCCCCATTGGTGTGAATTCACGCGGAAAGATCAGAAAGCGAAGAATACGTGGGTCGGAGCCAGGAGTCTGGTAAGCTCGCGTCATGTGCAGCGGACACAACGCGCGAATTAACAACTCACGCGTCATATCGCACATTATTATCCGATATATCGAGTTATATATCAAACACCTTCGCCCTCGTCTGGCAGCTAGAAATCGGCGAGCGAGCGAACGAACGAACGAACGCGATTTACGCCCGGCGTTTACGCGGAAAACGTGCTAACATCCTGCTTAACGAAGCCCCGAAGCGAGGGGAAAGAAGGGCTATCAGTTCCAGACGAAAGCCAAGACACCAATTCGACGTGCTCAGTCTCGCGTGCCGCGAGTCGTTAATATGCCCCGACTCACGCGCCTGGTGACATTTCTTCTTGAACGACTGCGATCGAAGTATTTCGCGAGATGGGGGTTGCCAACCCCCCGATACACGCGAGCATAGAATCGTTCTTCTGGAAAATGTCCCGCTTCACTTGTGAATCTGATGTGCAATTTTTGTTTTGGATATCTTGGAGGTCTTTCAAATGTCTATTAGAGGGAGCGATTTGGAAAAGTTCGGGGGTAAATTAGTGACGAACGTATTTGGTGACAAAATTGAGTAATTTGAAAAAGTTCGGAGGTAAATTAGTGTAGAACGTATTTGGTGAGAGAATCGAGTAATTTGAAGTTTTAATGTTAACGAGTGTTGACGATATTTAATTATTATACGACTTAACCCTTAACTACAGAAATCTGTGTTTAAGACGTCATCGCAGATATGTAGTCGGCCAGGCTACTTTAATAATTTATAATTTTATCCAAAAAATTAGGATTTTTCTTTTTTCACGAACATAGTGTAATTTGCTATCAATTTGAAATGCTAAAGCTTCTAAAATTCTCGACAGATTTAGTTGTAGTGAAATAAAAACTCTGACTCGTCTCTGAAACGACATATCACGATCTTGTTATATTACGAGAATCCAGGCGCAATAATTTTATAACGACTGTTCAAATTTGTTTCACATTCAGTAACTCTCCTAATACTTATGAACAGAAGTGTCTATGACAAAAGCAGTCAAAATAGCACATCAATTACAGTTCAAGCACACAGTACCATTCCCAAACGAGACAAAACTCTGACATCAAAAGTACCATTTTTTAAAATCACAAAAAAATAATCTAACTCTTCACCTAGTTACATTTACATTCACGTTAAATCGACAGCAATCAAACTGCTCTCCACGTCGCCAGCTTATACTTTCCAAACATTGCAATTTTCCTACGCGCCAGTGTCCCCGAAAAGGTTAAAAATTTCCCGAAAAAATATCAATCCACCGGTTTCGCTTATCGTCCGGACCGATACCGCGCACAAATCGACCAAGCGTCTCAGCCGTGGTGGTCGTGGAGGTTATTTAATCGAATCCCGCAGCGTCGGTGCGGCACTCTATAAAACACAATTAACGCTGGCCGCAGCATCAGTATTTCTTCGAATATTGATCGTCGGGAATCGTCGAAACGAGAGGGAAAAGCCGGCGGAGTCGCGAGCGAAGCGTCGGGAGACGGTAGGCGGAGGAGGTTAGCGTTTCACCCGAAGCTGCACGCGTTGAAAAGGGTTGATTAGGGATTCGGCGTGTTGGGGTCGAACACGTCGGGCTATGTTGGAAGGATGCTGGACCGTGGTTGCAGGCATCCAGCGGTTCGAGAGGGCCCCAGCTAGGTTCGGGGCAAATGGCAGCGGGATGATTGATCGCCCGGCTAATTGGATGATCGATGACTCAAGTTCATCAGTGGCTGTTCAGCTCCTGGCAAAGGATGCCTCGTTCGCACGTGAGCCACCCCCTCACACACCCACCCTATGTACGCGTCTCTGTACGTGTGCTTGTACGAACTTACGCTAGTGGAGATCTGTATGTGAGACACAGGAGGAAAACTGGTTAGGTTCGGTGTCTCTGGCGAGCTTGAAACAAGCCACGCTAATATTCTTCGGGGTAATGCTATGTCTCTTTTCTGTGTTCGCTGTGTTCTGGGTTTGCCCTATTTGTCCACCTTTTTCGGATCGCTTCGCTTCCTATTGTTCGTTGAAACACGTCGCTCTGAAAGTTTTCAGCTTTTGCGGTCTCTCTGTGTAAATTTGATACCACGGGTGTAAGGAGAATAAGTTATGAGCTGTTTGTTGGAGGAAATAATCGTTGATATTCGTGAATACTCGTGGTTAGTTTAAATTATTTGGGTGTGTAAGTGTGATCTGTGAAATTTGGTTTGATGGAATGGAATAAAGAAAATTATGGATAAAATTGAAAATTTTGCAATTTTTATTTAGGTTTGTAGAAGTGGTCTGTGAAATTTGTTTCGATGGAATGGAATAAGGTATAATAAATTATGGATAAAATTAAAAATTTTACAATTTTTATTTAGGTGTATAAAAGTGATCTGTGAAATTTGTTTCGATGAAACAGAATACGGTATAATAAATTATGCATAAAATTAAAAATTTTACAATTTTTATTTAGGTGTGTAAAAGTGATCTGTGAAATTTGTTTCGATGGAATGGAATAAGGTAAATTATGGACAAAATTTTTACTTTTACAATTTTTATTTTTATTTAGGTGTATAAAAGTGATTTGTCAAACTTGTTTCGATGGAATGGAATAAGGTATAATAAATTACGGATAAAATTAAAAATTTCACAATTAAAAAATAAAGCAATCCTTAATATCGATCATAGAGACGATGCCGCGACAAATTCTTTTTTTCATTAAACCGTATCGCGTAAAGCTATGATAAAAAAGTTCGTACTGTTATACGTTCGAATAAAAGAAGTTATCCTCCCTTAAGTATGTTCTTATTTCCTTACGGAAGATTTTAAAGGGGCAATTAGCATTTTCATGGGCGGGCAGGCTAACGCTGTAAAGCGTAATATTTTCCACCCGCTCGTTGCGCTAAAGTGCCGACACCTTCGCGGGCGTCTTCGAGCAGGCGAAAGTAGATTCCAGCGAAGGGTAACGCAACCGGTAGAAAGCTTAGTTCACAGTGTATGCTTGATATACGGTTGGCACGTGAATGCAAATCAGACCGTAAATCACGGGAACAATGTCTTAATGTCCCGGTCATACGACGCCCACTGGCGCTGCAAGACAACAGCCTTGGTTTTCGCGGGAAGGAAAGGGTGCCTTTTCGGATATTCATAGGGAAATAAATTAGTAGGCACACGCGTCGCGAACGAGCCATTATCGGTACCTCGTTGTGTCTTCTCTAACAACAGGGGTTGTTGTAAAACTTGCGGAAACTCGCGAAATAATCGAGAAATTAAAACGTTTCCGGTTTTCTTCAACCCCTTCCTTCTTTCCTCCCACCTTCGCGTCGAATTTTTATATCGGTAGGTGAGAGAAGAGAGAAAAATTCGAAAGAAATATGGCAACGAATCTTTCACACGGGACCCTTGAAGATTTCCAAGTTTGCAGATAAAAAAACGTAAGACAAAGAGTAGGTATCCTTTCTGAGTGTTCGTTTATGCCATTTAACTTGCAAATCCTTCCACCGGGACCGCTGATACCCGTAGAACATGTGTGGAAACTGAAGAAAAGTCTTAGCCTTCGTCTCACCCTGCCTGAAGAACTACCACCGGGAGGGTAAGACGATGGAAAGGGAAAGGAAAGGGGGCGAGATGAGGGGCGAGAAAGAGAGGAGAGTAGGGCGTGTGAAAAATCCAAAGGAACAAAGGTGCTAGGGTCCTCGAACAAGAGGTGGAAAGTAGCGATCCTTCGCGAAGGGGGAAGCTCGGAAAGGGTACATCAGATGAAATATTTCCCGTGTAAGGTGTACAATCGAACAGCTTTGGTACATCCTAGGAAGGATTATCGGTACCGTTAGATAAAATGTCGTTTTAGTTTTGCACCAATGCTGTAAATGGAAGTGTAACAGAAACTCTATGAACTTAATGTTAACGAGACATTTCTTTCTTCTTTTGCTATACTCTGTCAAACTATTCAACTTTTTCTCAAGCCACGTGAATGATAAAAAAAGTAAAGACTCAAACAGAATCAATTTTTTCATTTCCCACTATAGTACATTTTACATAAATTCCCACATCTCCCTAACAGTTGAAAGAATTGACATCATCCCAGTCCACCGTTAAACGTTCAACTTCCTCCGTTTACATTTTCATTACGAAAAAGTTCAGAAGCTATATCCATACAAAAACACAATTGACTCATTACTTGCAAATACAACTCACCGCAACTTGACTACTTGCAAATTGCACTCTATGAAAATTGCCCGGTTTCAAATTGCATTACTGTGAATTCTGTGTGCCCTCGTTCAGAAATGACTAATTGTAAATTTCACTGCTGCGAATTCTACTTGCACGCGTTGCAAATTTTACTACTGCCAATTTTATTTGCACTCGTTGAAAAATGACTAACTGTAATAAATTGTACCACTGTGATGTTAGAATCCGGGGAGAAAAGTAGATATCGATTGTATTTTGACAATATAACTTTTATTTCAACGATGACACTTATACTCGCGGACTCCGAATTTACAAGGCGCGAACTTCACGAAGGGAAGTGACGTTGTGGTTTTCTGCTGTGTACTAGATCGACAGCTCTTAACTATACTCGCTTGGTTTCCATAATAATCTTCTGAGGGATTTTCCGGGTATACTTATAAGGAAGGGATTTGGGGGAGAAGGTGAACTTAGTTCTGGTGACGAATTGCTGGACAGGACTTTGAAGGGGCAGTCAGCGATCGACGAGTAACTTGTTTTTCGGCGTTATGGGGTTAATCTTAAGAGTGACTTGGTGACTCAATGTCAATAGGCGGTTGGTTATCCAACGGTGAATTCTACTTGCACTCGTTGCAAATTGCACTACTGTGAATTCTACCTGCCTCACTTTAAATTGTACTAGGTACTATAAATTCTGCTTACAACCACTGCAAACTGTACCACTGTGAATTCTACCTGCACTCGCTGTCACGCACAAATTGTCCACATGCAACTTAACAAGCACACCTCACTACTCTACCAACCAGCCACGAAACGCCGAAGAGTTCAAAGAAGAACTCGTCGAATTTCATTCTCATCGAAAAACATCTGTTCGCGGACGACAAACAAAAGCCAGGTTGCATCAAGCGTTGTCGAGTCTGCCCGGTATAACTCCGGTGTTAGCTGAGACGAGAGGATGATGGAGAAGTGGGTGTGATCAGAGTCGGTTGCCGGATAGTTTACGTCGACTCGCTTCGAGTCCTCTTCTCGTCCTCCTCCGCAGCTTTCCTCCGCTGCTCCACGGGCTGTGAGGGGACGAAAGGGGGGTTAGTCGGTTTACGACGATGGCGCGATTCCCTTTATGCCCGCCGCGAGTCCGGCGCCACAGCCAAATCTTAGCTTCTTTAGACGAGATCCTCTTGGTAGCGTTTCGCCGAGAGAAGGAAGGGCTTCCGCGGGCGATAATCGCTCGTAAAAGCGGCCGCCGCGTGGAATATCATTATCGCGCCACGCTTCTACACTGTGTCAGTCGTAACGCGCGGAAATCGTGCAATTTTTCGCGTCGTTGCACGTCCCACGACCGTCATTGAATTCTGATAACCGACGACGCGATTTTATCGTCGTCCATGGGAAACACCATACGCCGTACCGTGGAAGAGGCATCTTTATTGTTACGATTTGTCGCGTTGCTGCGAAGTATGCAGAAAACCTGTTACTTTGCTAGTTTGGAACGATGTTTCGTAGTAGTTTGAAAATTAAAAGAATCGCTTAGAGAGTGTAGGTTACATTACGAGTTTGTGAATGCATGGAGATTCTTGGTTTGCAAGAAAAGTATTTCTATAGTGATGAAATGGTAGGAATAAAGATTTTTGATGGATGAAATTTTTCGAATAATTTTAGACGATAAATTTGAACTGATTTAAATTTTCGAATAATTTTCAAAATAAAATTATTTTCGTATTTCCTGTGGAAGATTTAAATTATTTAAGAAAATTTATTTAAAATATTTACAAAACATGATGTTTCATATTTCATGCTTTGTGAAGAAGCAGATAGAATTCATGTTTAACATTTTTCTGTACGTCAATCCTTTTTCGAGATGTTCTAATTAATAGCTTCCCAGATCACAAGTTTGAAGAGTGATTTCACCCTCTAGATATGAATATTAGCAATTAAAAAAGAAAACGTGTCTAATATTTTTGGATTCTCCAACTCTCTGTAAAATTTTATCAAAATCAAAGTATATTAATTGAACGATGTCCCTTGTAAATTAACTAGAATTTCAGACAATTACTCTTACCACAAGATTAAAAATTTACCAACAATTCCTCCACAAAAAATCGAATCTTCAACAACTAGCATAGCAAACCCACGAGTTCCCTGTTTTTAACGCAGCTCACAAAAAACTAAGAAGACACTAAAGTCGTCTAAACACGCGTATATCAATTTCTACCTAGACCGTGACTTCCACGTCTCCGTAGTTCTTCAAAATGAATCGCCGTACCCAAAACACCCCATGTACACAACAAACGCACGAGCGTTTTTCCTCGAAGCGCCTTCGCCGTGGCGCTTCCGTTTCTTTCAGTCTCCCAAGACTTCTCTATAACGGCACAAATTTCCGTCGATAAATCCGACGAGGCAACAAAAATCTCTCCCCCTTCGACGAACGGGTAATCGTATTCCCGTTTTAAATGTATTCACTGGCCGCCCTCTTCTTCGCGTATGAAGAGCCCCTATCGTGTGTCTCGGTGGCTGGTTCGTTTCGTGTGTTGCACGTGATCCGTGTAACCGGCGAAAAGGGGGCGGTATAAGAAGGTAACAGGTTTCGCCAAAAGACGCACGGGTCTCGCGTGGAAACACATGTAAGGGCGAACCGGGGATGGTAGAGGAAGGTAGAGGCTGTCGGAGGTTTCGCCGGAGGGCAAGAAAAGAGGATTCGGACGGCTTGTAATCTCGGCTCAAGGTGTCGTTCGTCGCCTCGATATCCTGCCGGACACGGGGAGCAACTTGAGCCGGGAGAAGATTAAGTCGTGCTCGCTGTGACTTCCAGATGAGACAAATCGACCGAGGGTCAAGTAGAAATATTTGGGAAAAAGGAGACAGCAATTTTTCCTTTGGAAACCGTACAATTACACCTTTGTTCTTCGTAAAACATTGATAAAAGTTAACGTGATTCCTGTACTCTTTTTTGAACAAGGTAAAATTGCGACGATTCTCTGTGATTTTTTTTGAAAAGTAGTGGAATTACTCACAGAAGATGTTAACCCAAAATACTTATTTTTCATAAAACGTTGGTAAAAGTTAATCTGATTTTTGTACTGTTTTGAAAAAGACAAAATTGCGACGATTCTCTGTGATTTCTTTGGAAAGCAGTGAAATTACTTATAGATTGTGTTAACTCAAAATATTTATTTTTCATGAAATGTTGATAAAAGTAACTTGATTTTTGTATTTTTCTGAAAAAGATAAAATTGCTATGTTTTTCTGTGATTTTTTTGGAAACAGTGAAATTACTCGTAGAAGGTGTCAATTCAAGGTATTTGGTTTTCATAAAATGTTGATAAAAGTAACTTGATTTTTGTACATTTCTGAAAACGATAAAATTGCGAGGTTTCTATGTAATTAGGCTGTTCATTAACCAAAGTTGATTAGTAAAAACTGGATTGTCTTCAAAGATCTGCAATGTTCCATCAGATTCTCGATTGAAGCTGTAGATAAAAGATTCTCGAGCAATTATGAACAATATTAAGAATGTACCTACTACAACTTTGCCTCTTCTCTGTTTGAACTTTGGAAGACAATTACCTGAGAAGCCAAAGTAACCAACTCCACTCTTCCCAATTTTTCCCATTTTAATACCACAGCAATTAACTTTTCACAAATAAAATAAATTTAATAAACTTTATTTGGTAGACTTAGTCACTTTGGTTTCTCAGAGACTCGCTATCGAAATTACGTTAACAGCCTATTAGACTGTACTTCAAGCTTCACGTCAATCTTCCACATTAATCCGAAAGAAAATTAAAAACAAAACTTGACGTACAAAGAATGATAATTGCATCCTCGTGTTACTCAGGATTAAAAATAAATGTACCATTAGCCTCTGCAATTTAAACAAACGTTCGAAGCTGAATTGACCGGGGAGGAGAGCTTTCGCGCCTAGGGATGCAGACAATTTTGCGCTTGTAAATAGGACCGGAAGGGGGAGGCATAAGTAAATTAGGCCGGACGAGCCGAAAGGTTTTGATAAGGAGACTCTCCCTCGGCTTTTTTAAAAGCTGACTCCCAGGGAATTGAGACGTCATCACGATGCTCTAGCTCGTTTTCCTCCCCGTTCAACCCCCGACCACCTTTCTGCCTCCTTCGAGAGCCGTTTAACGGCAAAGCGACGCGCGTTTGCCCTCGCAAGAACGCGCTCAAGCCTCGTCCTTTGTTTCGCCTTCGTGAGTTTTTTAAACAGCGCGAAATGAGCTTCGCAGCTCGTCGAGGAGAACGAACGATTATCGTCCGAGCCGTCTGCTTTAATTTCTTCATTCCCCTTCTCGAACGACAGAAAATTAAGGAAACCGTTCGTGGAAGGAGATCGTTCCTTTTCTATTTTTTTAACAAACACGACGCACTTTATATTTCAGTGGATTACTCTGGACAGGATTTTTCGTCGTTTCTCGTTGCAGAGCTAATCTAATTACAAGAAATTTAATGCCACAACTGCACACGAGACGTGGTTATGACAAATTCATTCACTTTCCTATTTCACGTCCTCCATTTATTAAGCAGCGAGTGTAGGTCACAGAAAATGGAAAGAAAATGTGTTAATTCGTATTTAAAAATTCAGTTTAACCCTTTCGTGACCGAATTATCTTTTTTGAAGAATTTCATCGCGTCGGTAATCAATATCAAATCGAGATCAATTTACTGTTCAGGCTTCCGAACTCTGAAGAAGTGAACTGTAATGCTTAGGAAATATAGGAAGAAGCCTCGAAGCAACGACTAAGTAGACCGCCAATTTTTATGCATTTATGGAAAATTTGAATATACTAAATAAACCCAATATCTAGTACTCGAATAAAACTGTTAAGTCATTAGGATTAGTACGTTTCCAGACGCGGGTCTGTAAATTCCTCGGTCTTTCGCAGCGGTCATAAACTTGGGAGGCCATCGAGCATTTTGCTTTCACTTTGAATTTCCATGTTTTTCCTATGGCCATTGTGCACATCTGCATGTCATACTTTAGCTTTCTAGCCCTTTGATTTCTATTTGACCATGCTTCATTAGCGTCAGAGCGCTGCCCAGATTTGTTACCTGCTGCGCCTATTGTTCGAGACACGCGGAGTTTCCGCGCGCGTCACTCGTGGGTGTACGGGCACTTGAGGGTGACCGTTGACGTGGGGGCGTCACCTTAGTTAGTTTCCGGTACCTAATGATTGCCAATCGCGTTAGATTCAACCAACTCCCTCGTCGAGTTCGAAAATGTAGTTGACCAACCCGCGTGTCTCACCCCCGCTAAAGGCTCGTATCCGACACGGGCACTTGAGGGTGACGGTTGACTTGGGGGCGTCACCTTAGTTAGTTTCCGGTACCTAATGATTGCCAATCGCGTTAGATTCAACCAACTCCCTTGTCGAGTTCGAAAATGTAGTTGACCAACCCGCGTGTCTCACCCCCGCTAAAGGCTCGTATCCGAGGTGTCTTGGGAAGTGTCCGAGCCCTCGATGCACAGAATTCATCTGACCACCCTATTTGTCCTCCAAAAACGGAGGTGGTCCTTCGAGAAGCGAATTTGTAATTAGTCGGCACGCTACGTGCAAACTCGACAAAGCTCGACAGTTATTTGTAACTACCACGAGCAAGATTTAACAAAGACAATTGTCCATCTACCTTCTGCTTTTTCAACAATATTCCTAAAAATATGAATTTGCATGAAAATTCGCAGTCTAGCAATAACGCGAAAGCCTCCAATCATTAAAATCAACTTTTGCTGAAATAATCAAGTAACGAAAGGGTTAAAGTGAGTAATTCGCTACTACAATACAAACTATCCCAGAAATACATCTACATTTATACAGTACCAAAATAGCAGCGAATAAAACAAAAAAACCACAGTCCCAAAGAAAATTCACTTTCCGACCAATTTACGACGAGCCCGATGAACCCGATTTTCCAGAGGTTTCCCGGAATCAAAGACAACTCGTCCCAGCTTTTCAGCAGAAGAATCGGACCGCAGCGCAGGAAAGGGGGGACGGAGGGAGGGAGGGTGACACGGATCCGCGGGGTTGAGAGTTGAGGAAGGAAAGGGAGCCGGATTCCAAGCATTTGTATCGTTTTGTCGTACTTCAGTGTCGGCACGCGTATCGTATGGCATCGCATTATTGCTTTTATGGCCAATAAAAGGAAGGCCGCTCCGGTGAGGCTACTAGCAGGCTGCCTCCGCAACGACCGACCCCTCGGACCGTTCTATCCTGAAGCCATCATCTACTTCTCCTGCCTCCACAACCCCCACAGAAACCACCCCCCTCCTCTGGCCAGCGACGTTATTGCCGCTGGGTCGTTCGTTCGACCATCGGAGGTGTTGCGATTGGTTTCGTATTTGGAGGGAATATAGTTCGGGGACTCCCCGGCCCAGTTAACCGTTCGCTCACCCTTTGGGACATTTCTCCGAAGGAAACGACGCCTGGCCGCAGTATACTCTGACACCTTCTTACGTTGTACAAATATTAACTGGAGCTTCTTGGTCAACGTTTGCACAGCCACGGATATGTACACTGGCTTCTTTATGTTTGACAGCGGGATGACATGGGGTGGGTTTTGTTCGGGGAGATAGGTGAATGAAATTTTGGCGGAGCTGAATGGGGCAGCTTTGTGGGTAGTTGGAATGTTGTATAAGTTGTAATTGGTTGAATTATTTGTTTCTTATTTGTATAACGAGTTGTTGAATTTATTTCGATATACACTACCGGCCGAAAGTTTGGAATCATCGAGCATTGCAATTTACACCAAAATTTCCGGAAAAAGGGCAGCGACTTTGAGAATTTTTTATCGATATGAGATAAATTGATAAATGTAGAATTGAGATAAACTTGAAATCTGTAAAAAATTAGCAGCAGATTTAATATCGATGAAAAGTGGGAGGTGATTCGAAACTTTTGGCCGGTAGTGCATATTTATTAGGTGTAGAATTTATCGAAAGCCATTGAGTTTCTGTCGCGATGGTATTCGCAAGTTACCAAAAAGTGGCAAAAGGTCTCTGTTGTTCAGCATTGGCAAAAATGGCAAAATGTTGAGGAGTGTGTTTCCTCATGGTGTCATCGACGATGTCTCGCTCGTCAATTGGTTTCTTTGGCGCGTCTCGGCCCTTCACGGTTGCCAAACGTGTATTTTGTAACGGAAAACCTCGACACAAAAGAATAATGGGAATTATTTCGATGATTGATCTGTTTTCGTTCCTTTTAAATTAAATCTTGATTGTAACTAAAAGTGGGAAAGAATTCATTTCTATACCTAATACATTGATTATTCAATATACAATATTATTTAATATAAATATGGTTACAGATTTTGGTATTAAAAAATTTACTACCTTGATTTTCTTAAGTACAGTACCTTCGTGTACCATCGCGAAATGAAATTACTTATCTACTTACTACCTACTTAAGTTGCACAATATGTCGTAGAAAGGATTTAATTGTTTGGACTACTTCAAGTTCAATATTATTTTATGTATGCTCACTCGTGCCTTTTTATTCTGCTGCAAAAGTATGTATAATACGAAACTTGGATCGGTCTAACCCTTAGATACAGATTTCTCCTCCCTGGTCAATTTTAACGGGTAATAAAATAAGCTCTAAATTTGACAAATAACTTATCCTATATCAAAACGTCCACAATTGAACATTATTGCTGCACTCATAGTGTACCTCGCCAGAATAACGTAATAACCAACTAAATTATAAACTTCCACAATAAATCACGAAGATCCATCGGTATTATTAAATAAAACCAACACACAAGAACGCATATACAAACTTCGAATCACCTCATCCGCAAGTATCCGCCAAAAATACAAGCAACGAAAGAAGAAACTCGAGGGAAACGTCCGAAACAATTACGTTCCCCTGCACGACGATGAATTACAAAGACGGTCCCCGCTTATCTCACGTGAAAAAAATTCGCGAGACTTGTACAACGCTCGGTCGTTAAGGATAGGAACTTGTCATTCTTGTAGAACGTGAGCCGGTCTTTTCTCTAGGAGGAAGCCAGCTCGTTGCACCTACAAGGCGAAAGATAACCAGCCCGTCCTCGAGACATCAAGGACCCCGTTCCAGCTTCCTCCACCGACGATATATCTCCCGGCCGTCCCCCTTTTCGTCGCTCCACACAACCACCCTCGTCTTCTCTCTCCCGGTGTTCCGATGCCGCGCGAGGGGTGCACGATGACACTCGGTTACGACATTAGCGACGTTTCCCACACTGTCTATGGTTCTACTTCGTCAATGTCAGGCGACGAAGCGGCCACCCGACGCAACCGTGAAAGAACTTTCCGAGAAATAAACCCGGGAGATTGGAAAACGTCCGGCAGCTTGCTGTTGTTCAACGTTTTCAAAAGGGAGAACGGTGTTAGCGACGCTGGGGTAACATTTTGGAGTTGTGTAAAGTGTGCGATACAGTGAAGATTGTTTTGAGTAGAATTTTCGATTGTACCGTGTGCAACGGAAGCTTCGACATTTGGATTGTAAATATTTTTGGGGAGTTGTGGGAAGTGTGCGATACGCTCGAAGATTGGGGAAAGGAATGGATTGTTTTACTGTGTGTAACAAAAGTTTCGGGAATTGCAAAAATGTTTGCAATTCATAATTTTGAATATTTTTGGTGTTTCAGGTTACTCCACTCTTCTATTTCCACCACAATAAATTATTAAACTCAGAGTCTGGGAATTTTGGTACGTAGTGTAGGTTTATATAATTTTATTTATACCAATTTTGGTAGCTCGATAGTTTTTTGGGGGGATTTGATTCGTTCGAAGGTGAATAGTATTGGGAGATGATTAATTCAAATTTTATTCAAGTTTCTTCGTTTAGATCGCAAAAATTTGATTTACGTACTGATGTTATTTTTTTCTTTTTGAAATTTTAAGTACTTTAGACGTTTGATGTTTTTTAGTACCTGCGGTTGTTAAATTACGAAGGTTTCGTGATTTACTTTTTATTGTCTTCTATTTTACCACCGTAGAATATTGAAACAACTGAGATAATTTTTCTCTCAAACTCAGAGTCTGGAAATTTTTATCACTGTTGAATACCCAAATAATTGAGATTTGCAAAAATTTATCTTCAAAACTCGGAGTCTGGGAGCTTTTGTTACTGTTGTTACGAATCGCAATATGCTTGCTGCGAAACCGATAACTGTCCCCCTTTTGAGTCAGCCCATTTAAGGAATCTACTCGGGATAGGGGACTCGGGTAGTGCACGGAAGATTGACTATTAACGCACAACAATTTGCTATTAAAACTATGTATTTGTAAATGAACGTGAACAGAGCGCGAAATGTCTAAGTCTACTGGTCGGAAAATTGTGTGTCGTGTCGTGTGGTGTTGTGATTGGTGGTGTGAAGCTGTCGTAGGTGATGGAAGTGTGTGGTGATTGGTTTTTTGGGTGTGTTTGGGGTGTGTCTGGAGGTGGTGTGGAAGTGGGGAATTTGTTCTTACATTTGTTATATCGCTCGGTGATGTCGAAGGCCTGTTTATTATCTTAGGTCATGTGGTGTTCAGGTGTGAGAAGCGTCGAGTTTTTGGGTGTCGTAAAATAATTTTCGTGCCGGCTAAGACCTCGCTTTTTAGGACGTGCTGGTCTATCGGGAATACCGATACCTTACCCAAGCGACGTCTGTTACGCATGTGACACTAAATTAGATCGGTCGGCCTATGATTCTGGGTTAATCAAAGTTGAAATTTTTGTAAGTTTCTATTGCAAGTAAAAAATTGCTGTCTATTGAAAACTTTGTACTGTGCGTTGAATAATTAACGCGGGCCTGAGAAGTTGACTGGAAGATTAATTGTTAGATGAACTAAGTAAAACGAAGAGGAAATTCTTTTTATTTCGTTGTATTTCTTGCACACAATTTAATAATTTATTGCGGTGGATTGGAAGAGAGTAGAAAGGAAAATATGGTACCAGCTACCAAAGTGACTTAAAATGTCGAAAATGTTTAAATTAAGGAAAGAAATATTAGTATGAAAATTAAACGTTTATGCTATCTGAGTTCAAGAATTTTTGTTACACACTGCAAACATAAAAGTATGCTTGCATTAATTAATGATTCCCTCGTTATTTCAAGCCTTGTATTAATTTCATTTTAAAGCGAATTTATTGAAATTCACTTTTATTGAATTTAAGATTTGAAACTTTTCTTGAATTTATTTTCGGTATTTTGGATCATGTGCCCTTAAAGAATGACTAAATTAAGTTCGTTTTACCTCTACAAAAGCAATATTCAGTCGTAGTTCACTACTTCCCCAGTTAGAACGTACGCTCGTCTGCGACCGAGCGTTTAAAGACCGCCATTCAAGGAACCGAAACGAAGATCGGTGGAGATTGATCGCGGAGATCAGAGGGTTTGCATCAACCATGCCTTTCGACACGACAAATTAAATCCCTCCCGTCTGTCTCGTTCTCTCTGCCCTGCATAGAGGAATCCGAGGATTTCTAAGGAGTTCCGCCTTCGTCCTATGCTCCTTTCTGACTTTCTTAGGGGAAGGAATCGGGAAGCCTCCGCGTCTCTCTATTGGCAAAGTCGATAATCGATACGCTTGTCCGCGACAATGCGTTCGTCGTTGTAAACTAAAGTGTCTACAAAGATTGCGCATCCTAATCTCTGCGAAATGAAGAATGAACTGGGTTGTAATGAAAATTATCTCTCGTACCTAATTCCACTGAATTTTAAGCTTGTGAGAATTTTTCGGAGTAATCGCGAAGACATCTTTTCACTCTATTCGTTACAATTAGGGTAAAGTTGCCTAATACGAGACCCATTTCTTAAAGAAGTCATAACTGTCGACTGAGAACACTTTTATTAAAATTCGATACATGTTTTAAAAGTACGATATGTATTCTTTTGTAAGGTACTGGAATGTACGGTAAAGAAAATTCGGTTCCTTCGTAATAAAATAAAAACGAAAATTATGCAAATACACAGATTTAAAAAGTGGGTTCCTAATATGAGAAAACTATTTTTTCTGTCCTTTTTCACACATTGGGCATATTAAATCTGTTTCTTCAGCACCGCAGACTTCGTGGGCTCACCGGTAACACTTTGTACGCTAAAACAAAATTGGGTACCTAATATGAGACTCTTCTTACAATAAGAACTTCCGAGGGTCTCATATTCGGAAACAATAACACACTATTTAACGATACGCAACTAGTAAGCCTTAAACTCCATTGCATGCACTATACGACAGTATTTATGAAAATGATTATAAACTTACTATTTTCGAGGTATTTGTAATTTAATCGAACCACTTGAAAAACTTTCTGCAACGTATTGCACAAATATGCTTGTTGAAGACGTTTCATTGATTTGAATCAAATTTGATATTTAATTTGATAATTAACGCGGTTAATTACGAAACAAAACAGCATCGCTACGACAGCGTCTCATCTTAAGCTACTTTACCCTAAAAGCTTTTTCTCGGAATTACACTGTTTTGAAAATGAAAGAATTACCTACATTTCTGACGATCAATGCTTCTCTTTTATCAAAAAGGGAAGAATCTCGGCGAAACAACAAACGAGGTATGTGATCTTTGGTTTGAATAATTTCGAGAATAAAGAATAATTGCCTTAAAGTATGGAATTTACAATTTTACTCACATTTAGCACGAATTTTCCGGACAACCCAATACGTTGTACCTAAAACACTAGTTCACTACTTGCTGGAACTATTAAATAACTTCATGCAAATATTACACAGAACAATACCTTACGATAAAGTTTCAATTCAATTTTTTCAAAATCTACACCGCTTAAAATATTTTCACCACAACTTACAACAAACTTGAAAATTTTCAAAATTTCGAACTTCAACCCGCAATAAACTTCTCCATCCACGCCGAGCTAATCCAATCCAACCCACACCTCGCAACTTAAACCAGTCCACCCCATCGTTCGCGAAAACACCCAGAAACACGTACCACGCGTCGAACAACCAAACCCTACAAACCCCCAGAGGAGCAGAGACGTCGCGTCGCGCTAGAACGAGGAAAAGCAAATACATTTCTTTCGAAGCGGCGTCTAAGTCACCGCGCGGGCTTGATTTACGCGTAACACACGCCCGGGGCGAGTTTCGTCTCGCCCTCTGATGTAACGGTTACGCGGTCTGATTCCAATAACCATGAATCTATCATACGTCAAAACGCAATCTCCACCTGAAAGCAGGCGCTGCCCTACGCCCAGGCGACCACAAATCTCGCGGTATCTGTAATCGTATATCTTACGCTAGCCTGGCACCGCCGCGGATGTAAAAGAAGCCGAGCTCGCCGTTTGGTGCAAGCGAGAGGAGACGTCGACCTGGTCCTCGTGGAAGCTTCAAGGGGGAGAAGAGGAAAAAAAATAAAGCGTGAGAGAGAGAGAGGGGAACGCGGTCCGCCAGGATTTCTCTTCCATTGGACGGAGAAGAGACGGGCCAGAAGGAAAAACCGGGGGAGATTGCACGGAGCGGCGGAGAAAGTTGCAAACTCGAAAACTTTCCGAGGCCCTATTATCTCCGACGAGACCACCGTCCGGCACCAAGGGGGTTGTCCGGTATACCTCGATCTCTAAATACTCCACCAACCCCCGGATCCTTCGTCTGCTCCGGGGGCTATTTCGAAGAAGCAGCGGGGTGAAACGGGGAGACGGATGCGAGAAAGAAACTACGCTTGAAACGGCTGGCTAGTTGTGCGATCTGTGTTCCGAGAATTGGATTAATAGCTGCTGGCTCGGTGCTGTTACTCGGTGAATGGAAGTTTATACCTGGATTATAGAGTGGATAATAGCGGTGGCGATGTTTTTTGGACGTTTTGATTTGGTTAGTTACCTTTTTACATGCGTGAGTTTTTTTTGCAGAGGATAATTTGAGACGTTAGGTTCAACCTGATTCTTTGTTGTTCGTGAGAAAAAATATTAGGGTTGGTTATAGTTTTAGATTCTGATGGGAGAAGCAAGGATTAAAAATTATTGTAAATGTTGGAAATGGGACCCGATTGCGATACGGCAGCGTGAGGCCGCTTCTCAATTGTTCTCCACGCGTGTCCACGTTGTGTCGCGGTGTAAATAGGTATCATATAAAACTTTATATACAGGGTGTCCCGTAACTCCTCGAACATCCGGAAATGGGGGGTTGCTGGGGTGACTCTGAACAACTTTTTCCTTTACCAAAATGTTGTTTGAAGCTTCATTTTTGAATTATTAACGAAAAATACTGGCCAATCAGAGCGCGCGTAGAGCCCAGGCACGGGAGCGCTGTCTCTCAGCCGCGCGCGATCGTGAACAAATGCGTACGCGTGACTTCTCGGTTATCGATCGCTGTCAAGAAATTTTGACTTTGCACCGCTATTTTTATAAGGCTTAGAGAAATGATTTCTTGCCGTCATTTCCACGTTTGTATAAATTTTTGAAAAGATTGCAATTAGTCGGAATCGCGCGCGAATGAACCTCTGTTCTCCGTCCCTGAGCGCGGGCTCTACGCGCGCTCTGATTGGCCAGTGTTTTCCGTTAATAATTCAAAAATGAAGCTTCAAACAACATTTTGGTAAAGGAAAAAGTTGTTCAGAGTCACCCCAGCAACCCCCCATTTCCGGGTGTTCGAGAAGTTACGAGACACCCTGTATATTACAGAGGAAGTCTGTCAATGTGTTTCTTTTCTGCCATCCCACCTCTCACGGTTAAATCCGTCGTTGAGTTGCAGCAGTAAAGAATGTAATGCGATAATGTAGCGTTTGCGGAGGATAATTGGAGATGTTGTTAGATTTAACCTGATTTTTCTTCGTTCGTGAGAAAAAAAATTAGAGTTGATTACAATGTTGTATTTTAATGGAAGAAGTAAGGATTAATAATAATTACGAAGTATGCAATGTGATAGTATAGATAAATTAATACACAATTTCCAAGTCACATGGCGTTATAGAGGTTTAATTTTCTACATTTGAATTTTCTTTTACATATCGAAAAGGAAGACATAAATCATTGTGGATTCTGATTTTGATGGGAGAAGTAGGAATTAATAATTGCTGCAAGTAGAGCGATTGGTGACAATGAAATAGTACCTACCCTGGTAAATAAAAATTATAGAACATAGATAGATACTTATACACTGTTCTTTAATCTGTTATTTTATATTTTTGAACACATAGAATGAAAAACCAAATTGAACAAATTACGACGTTTTCTTCATTCCACAATATCTTCCTTTTTAGTAGCATACAGTAGGATGAAACACAAAAATTCTCATTCTACTATACATTACATACTAAAAAAGAACATAGTAAAATCAGAAAAGACGTCACAATTTGTTCAATTTATTTTAACTTGCACAAGAAATTTTCATATTCCTCTTACTAAAACTCTAATATCTTCTTTAACATCCGTAAAAAATAGTAAAATTTAAAATAACATCGAGAGTACACCTACTACCAGAATTTATTACACAATTCTCTTCAAACAAAGTGAACTTGCTGAAAATATATTCTTGTCATATCCCACGTAAAATCAGCTTAATTTAAAAAATTTGATCGACCATCTCGAATACAAACAAATCTAAAATCCGGTACAAACAGACGGAAACTCCTCGAATTGAATGCTATCGCGTTATCTGTCCGACTCAACGTACTCGCTCGATTTCACGAGGTCTGTAGAGGACGGTATCCAAGTCGTTTCCTCGACGAAAATGAGCAATGGTGCCAATGACAGTGCTAACGCTGTACAAATGAATGCACGCCAAGGCTTTGACGCGCGACAATTTATCACGTTATCCTGTCGCGCCCTTCCTTGGCTTCGTCGCTTAAGAGAAAGCGGAGACACGCGAGAAAAACGAACGGAAGGGTGGAAATCTGGCGACGGTGATTGGGACAAATATAAATAAGCCAATCGACCAACCCCTCGCGCGAACGTCTTCTTTTGCATTCGTCTCCGGAGAACGGATGTAAACGCGGCTTAACGGATCTTCGTAATCCCACGGGAATAGAGGAGGAATGCGCGGCAACTCGCTGCCGTTGGTTCCAAGCTTCGGGGTTATCGCGATCATTCCGCGTGAAAAATATCTTGCAGTTAATCTTTCACGTTCCTGCTTTGGAGAAAGACAGAAACTGAAATATACACGAGACGTTGTTTTGTAAAACATTTCTAACATTCCTAATATTAAATTAAAAATAACATTCCATATTTAACGCGTTGAATGCCGAACCAATTCTACGTAACTTGTCCACGGTGCCGAAAAGAATTTTTTATTCCAATACAACACATAATATGTCAATAGTTAGAAATAAAACTATTTAAATGTGCTGTGTGATGCATTAGGTGAACATTTTACAAATACTACCGTTTATTTAAATTAAATGCTTTCACTAATTTCGAGACCGCCGGTTCACCGATCAACCCCACGGCATTCAACGTGCTAATATTCGTTTTTAATATTCAAAAGATCGTAAATGATTTGGCAAATTTTCACTAACATTATTGCTTGCAAATTTTTGTAAGAATTAATGTTTTTTCTATCATTACTCACTGAACAGCTGAAATTCAATTTCAATATCGAAATTAGACAAAATTTCGCTTCCTCGTTTTTCTTATGTCACTGCTACGTATTTTTTTTTTTCTTTAATACTCAAAGTAGCGTACATGACATGCCAAATTTTCATTAACGTTTTTTCTCTCGTTACTGAACAGCTGAAATTATATTTCAATTTCGAAATTACGAAATTATAACTACGTTTCATAAGTATGGAACCATTCTGAACTTTGCACGTTCTTATATTACAACTGAGTCTGAGGGAAAGCGAGTTTATTACGAGAAAACAGAAGCAAAAATATTCTCTTTGCAATATATTCCTAAAAAATCTAGATCTTCACTCTTCGAGAGGTTCGAAGAATGTAGGAGAAAATAACGAAGAATTCTTTTACTTGCCTTCTCACATTCCTCCTCGAGAAATGATATTCCCTACCATCAAACGTAAGAAGCAAAAAAAAATCGAACGAATCCGTAATTCCAGGAGGTAAGCCCGGAATCGATAATTCCGATCCGTAGTTACCGATCTTCCGTCTAAAATCTGGCGATAAATGACCCTATAACCGTGACATTGCGGGAAAGCGTTCCTCCGGCAGCTTCTGGTTGCCACCTTTTCTCTCTTTTCGTGCCAAAAGTTTTTCCAACTTCGTATAATCATTTTTCCCGGAATGTCCCGGTGGTGCCTAGCCCTCCTCCTCCCTCCATCGCCGCTCATCCACCTCCTGGCTGAGCCATCGCTTCCTCTGCAAACCCTCCCCTACGACCGCTTATCTCAGAGAAATTCTTTTCGCGGTTTCTTCCAGGGAACACAGCCGTTCCTCCTCTACCACCGCCTACCACCACCGTCGTCCCCCTTTCCCTTCTACTTGCAGGTTCGTTGGCGCAGAAGAATTTTAATTCTTCCCCATCCCTCTCCTCTGTCGAAAAGTCCCGGATGATTTTCTTTTCCCACGGATTTTCACGAGCATTCGTACATCAAAGGATTCTCACGTTGCCTTTACCGGAGAAAAATTCTTCGGTCGGCTGTGTTTCGCTCGCTCAAACGACGTGGACTGTTTCTGGTTCGTTATTGTAATTTTCTTTCGTCGAGTGTACATCGCGGCGGAGAGTTCTGCGATTTCGTTAAGATTCCTCGTTTGCGCGGAGAGCTTGGGACGAATCGTTTTGGCGAGGTTTTTGTGTTTGCTGTTTGTTTCGTTTGGGGGTAGTGGTTTATGACCTGCAGACCTCTCGGTCTGCGGAGAAACCCGGTCCCAACGCCTGAGTCCCCCACGCGCTAAGGGCTGGGTCAGTAAGGACCCAGCCACGTGCTCGCGCGACGCGGTCCTTGCCGGGTAGAAACCCCCAACTTGCGCCAGGGTTTCCCGAAGGCAAGAGAGGGGCGTCAAGGCCCGCGTATAAGGACGCGTTAGGAGCACTGAGGAGAGAATTGTGCGAATGGTAAGAATTGTAAGAGAACGAGATTGAACCGCGTAGATGATAAGGACGAGGAGTCAGCGACGACGACGAAATATTGTTAAGATCAAAAGCCCTTACAGTAGTAACTACGCTGTGGATTTTTATGGGATTGTGGCGTGAAGATATGGAAACTTCGCGAGAGTTGGAGTCTCCTGAGATTCATAAAAAATAACAGCAATGCATAGATAAATATACTGTGATACAGTTAGTAAGATTGCAATGTGTAACAATTGCACTAAAAGCAGCAATGTGGTGTAATTAAATGGACGAGAAGAAAAAGGAGAAGATTCCACTGGAAAAGCCTGATTCACAGCTAAACTAACGAATGAAATATGAAATTTCTATTGTGAAGTTATCCTTGGAAAAATTCCCAAGCAACAATTTCAAAATAATTTTACCAAACAAGCAGGTATACAATTTTCTTAGATTCCGCCAAAAATAAGGTTCACTGTGAATAAAAATAATTTCGATATTTCACCGTATTCCACAATTACACGAAAATGTTTAATTTCCGATTTTTCCAAATTTTTCGATTCTTCGTGCACGCGCAGCTTAAATTAACGCGACAGGGCTAGGGGAATATAATAACCTGCAGCTGCATTTCGACAAAATCTGTCCACAAAGGTTAATAAGGGGTTAAAGCGAGAGCAAGCAGCCACACAGTAAACTGTTCACCGCGCTACCACCAGAGTCCCGTCGATTTTTAATCTCCCTGGTTGGTATTAATAATACATGAGGCTCGCGCATTTATTCGGCGAAGGTTGGCCGTTTACAAGGCGCATCAAATATGCAGGTGTCTCAAGGAGAGGAAAAAATAAGGAAAGGAGAAGGGGGAGGGGAGGGAGAAGGAGAGAGACGCGTGGTGATTAGACGGGGGAAGGTCCGGGACGTTGGGTTTATTAACGATATCACGAGGCAACGAGGGTGGAAGAAAGGACTCTCGATAATTTGCTGGCTCATGCACCCTTGAAAGGAAATCCATATTCTGACGTTAACGAGATTTTATAGAGCGGCATTCGCTGTTAGTAACCAACCGTGCCTCTGGATGTCGCACTGATTAGGGAGAGATATCCTATTGATCAAACAAACATTCACGGTTACTCTTAATTAATCCTGTGTTAATCACTTGCGATCAATCTTGCGAAAATAATTTTCTTTAAAATAGCGTATTGAGTTAATTTTCGTAAATAAAATAATTTGTGCTAAGGTGGACTTATTATTAGACAATATATAGGGTGGACCAGGAAGAATTTTCACTTTTAATATATTTCGTAAACATGAAAGTAAGGAAAAAAATTTTCCAATGAAAATCGATTGGTTCGAAAGAGGTCGTCGTATGGTTATAACGATTTTCTATTTTACGAGTGGAGTTGCTGAAGAGATTTGAAGGTCGTTCCAATTTTTTTAATGACATCACCATGTGAAAAAAGTCCTTTTTATAGGAAACAATTTCTATTCGAAAAATTTTTCTCTTACTTCCATGATTCTGGAGACATTTAAAGTGGTAATTCTCATTGGTCCACCCCGAATATTTACACTGACTGATTTTTCACGATACGGAAACAAGAATACGTTGAAAATCATTTTTTAATTGCGATACTTATAACAGAAAAATATTTCTCTCGCAGTTCTTCATCTATGATACAGTTTCCTACTTACTTCCCTCTTTCACCTGCTATTTCAAATTCTTTACACAACAATATGTACTTCTATTTTATGCCGAATAACGACCTCACACACCATCGCTAAATGTCACATTTTCAATTAGAAATTCTTCATTAACAACGAAGACAGATTGAATTGATCCACGTGAACTAGCCTACAGCTACCTGTCCACCGAAGGGAAAAGTGCTCTTTCAGAGCCACGAAACCGCGGGTTCTTTCGTCGAAGGACGAGGAGGACGGAGGTTGGCACCTCCACGCTGCGACAAATATGGAATTTGCATATAAATCGGGTATTTCCATCTGTGGCCCTAGCCCTGCAACGCCGGTTGGTTCGTTCGTTCTCGTGATACAGAAATGAAGAGATCTCCCATTTCCTCTTACCGATCCCCTTGCCCCGCTTCCTCTTTCCTCCGCGCCACTCTCCGCTCCGAAATACTAACCTCTAGATATTATTAATAACCCGAGATGAGATCGAACGCATCCCTCTTGGTCGTATTGAAGGGGTGGAAAATGGGTGGAGTCGAACGAAATCAATCTGCCATTCGTTCGTCGATCTGGGTGCCCTTTTTCCAATTCCCTCTATCGACTGCTGCGCGTTCTCTCGTCCTTCTTCCCGGACCAGCGAGAACCGCTTGGAGAACGTTCGAATTGAATTACTTTTTTTTTTTTCGAGAAATTAAGCGGTGATCGCTTTTCGACGGTGCGTGAGAGAGAGAAGGATACGAGGAGGCTATTTAGGTGCGTTATTCGAGGTACATACTGTAGTATTAAACGAGGCATTCAAAAGCCAAAGTGACCAACTCTGTCAAGTTGAATTTATTAAATTTGTTTTATTTATGAAGATTTAAGCATCAAGCATGTGCTTTGATAGTGAGATTAGAGAAATTTGGAAAAGTGGAGTTAATCATTTTGGCTTCTGAATGGCCCAAATATGAATATTAATCCTGCCAAACTTAAGCTAGTGTAAAACCTTCGTTTTTCTCGTGAAATAACTTGCGTCTGTTTTTGTACCAAGAAGTAATTGTATTTAATATCTGTAAATAAACGAATTAAACATCCCGTTCATTTTTTAAACTGAAATTAAATTAGTCCTTGTTAAAATTTGAAACCGAACCTTCCAACAGCTTAGACTTCCTAAAATTACATAGTCAGGAATTTGGAAAAATTTCTTATTGGCAACTCTCTATTACTCTTCACATCTATTGCCCTTGTTCTATAATAACCAACGCATTTTCGAAGATACTGATTCTTTTCATGACGCATAATTATTATTTTACTTTCTCCGTTTCCGTTTGCTTGTAAAATACTTCCACACAATTCCCCTCGCCTTTAATTCTCAAAGTGACTGTTCCCATAATTACCAAATAAAAGAGCTCACGCGAGAACACCGAAGAACCATAATTAAATCGCGCGTCAAGCACAACCGTCCCAGTCCACGTCTCTCGCCACTCGAAAGAGAGGAGTGGTTTGAAGATCGTCCTGCCGGAGATCGCGTTACACCGTTTACCGCCCTCGCCGTCACCCCCGAGGTTGGTGAGAATCTGCAGCACTTCTTCGCGCTTTTTTCCCCGCCAGGGCGCCGGCAACGGGAACAGAAGCGGAAGAGAGCGAGGCCATGAGCAGGGGAGGAAAGCAGCTTTGTAACCGAAAACCTCCTTAGGCTCTCTATCATTTTTAATCGGGAGAATAAATCGTTTGATTCAATTATCAGGGGCATCTCGTGGCTCCCTCGAGGACCTCCGAGTGGCGCGGCACCAACGAAAGGAGGAAGAAAAAAAGGAAACCCGTCTCTTTGTCCGGCTTAAGAATCTCAGAGACACTTAAGAGGCTTAGGATCGGTTAAGGTCTGACGTTAAACACCGTTCACCGTCTCTTTTCCCCCCTTTCTTTTCTCTTTAAAAGAGATCCGAGAGAAGTGTATTTTTGCACCCTCGAAGAGAAATCTAACGATCAATTCGTGGCGCATCTGCTTCGATGCAGCTAACCGAGAATATTTCCCTCGACAAGCAGATTTGTACGCTGTCTAGCGTGCAACAGTAACCGTGTATACGGGCGAGGTACGAAGGCTGTTACTCGGAGGAACCGCTAATCAAGGATAAATTCAAGGATAAAAAGGGAGCCACGTGTTGCGGGGCAAGCGTGCGCGCGGTGAGCCAAGCCTCCAAGGAGTATTTCGGAAGTGGAGAGAGGGAGGAGAGATGGAATAGTCGAGCGAGCCTTTTCCTTATTTTTATCAGCTTTTCCAAGGGGATGAATATTTAAGGGAAGCGGACTTAATCTGCGCTCGGGGATTCGCGGCAGACGCGTATCGCAAAGCAACCGATCTCCCTCTACTTCTTCGTTTTTCTTCTTCTCTTCATTTACACACTCCCTCTCTCTCTCTCTCTCTCTTTTTTTCTCTTGCTCGTTATTCTCGCGCGCTAGCAACGTGGAAAGGGAGCCGAGAAGGCGAGACCGGAGGTGGAGAAATAACGAAGAGCATCCTGGAGGATGGAGCACAGTGGCGGGTGCATGTTTCCTTAAATATTTTATGGCCGTTATCGACTCTTGACCGAGGAAATTCCACCGGTAATTTCGCTACCCCCGTTCGGTTTTGATAGCGAAAACTGATTCTGTGGCATGGCCTTTAATACACCGGCCGATAGTAGTCGGAGATGTATCGGTGAAGCGCGTTCGTGGAGTAAATTAGCGATAGTTCGGGGTGCAGCGGAATTATGTGGAAATCTCCATCTACTTCGTCGAGAAATAAAGCGTGTATTTGGTCAGAAAGGGAGAAATTATGTTCAAAATGCAGTACAGTGTGAACCATCAAATTTTAATACTGACATCAGTGTTACGTAGCAAATTTTTTGGACAGGACGTCCATTTGAAGAAACTGTATTAACTAAAATTTCTTGGGAATTTAAATTGCATCTAAAAAATAAAATTAGTGTTCCTTTTTTGCCAATTTGTGTCATTTGCTGAGAAATCGGTGCGTTGCACTGCTCTCGCTACCAGGAAGTTAACCCCTTAACTTATGATTTCTTTGCTGGCCATGTATCGATGCATCAGCTATTAGCGTTTTAATACTGTATTAGGTAAAAAAACCTGATAATTTTATTTGCTAATCCTCAGTCTTGTAAATTAAAACGAAAGTTACAATTAAAATTCCATTGTCCTTCTAATATAACTGCTTTTGTCGCAGCTTAACCAAAATCTGTGCCACGAGTCTGACTCGTTGCCATAAGGCAAGGGGTAAAACTAAAAGACAGGCACGCATCGCATCAAATTTAAGTAACTTCCATTCCCACAAAATTATCAAAAAAGGAACATATTAACTAACTTCCTTAAATCCCACGATACTCCCCCCCAAGAAAAAGAAACAACCAGTCCAAAGAGTAACAATTTCCTCCAACAAAAACTCCAAAAAAAAAAAGACATATTTCACACTAGCAACAGCGAACCTAACGAACGTTGTACTATTAAATCGCGACCGATGTTCGCCTTGCAAACCCATCCCGTGTAAAAAAAAAAAAAAAACG
>NW_017100162.1:192792-200872 GCF_001263275.1 Habropoda laboriosa
TTAAAATGTCAGGCTCGTTGATCCGTGTGCTGGCCCGTTTCTGGGCCGGCGGAAACCTGACGGACTGGCGACCCTCTGACACCGAGACAGGATCCCGGGGCTTTCCCTTGCAAATTCTCTCTTTACCACTTCTCTGTAGCCCACCGCCGGAGGCCCCAACCACTCTTTCTCTCCCGGGGGTTTGTTTTAGCAAGAACTCGCCCCGAGTTTTCGGATACACGTATACACAGTCCACCTACACACAGGTACATGCGTGTACCACGAGGGTTAGGGGGTGGAGGTGGGTGGGCGAAGGTGGAGAGAGGATCGAGGGAAAAGCTCCACCGCAACCGCCGGCTGCACGAGCAAGCATGCCTGCCAACCTTTATTGGTTTTTACCGAGCAACACACAGTCCGATATTTTTTTATTACGACAAAGCACGCGCTTACCCCCGACCGCGCGCATTGTTCGGCATTAAGCGCGGCAAAGGTTGCCGGAGGAAGGAGTTAACGTGCCTTCGCGCGAGACATGATAACGGGAGTACGAAGAGATCTTGTGGAGTTTCCGCTGGTAGAATTGTTGCTTTTTTCCCCTTTTGAAGTTCTTTTGGAAATACGCAGTTTTGTTGGGTTAATGGACACTGTCCTTTTGTTTCGGTTTTTGGAGATTGTACGGAGTGCAGGTTTTTCTTTGCAGTGGAATGAATTCTGTTTTGAGGTGGAGAGTTGGGTATGTGTTCGGTGTATTGTGATCGGAAAAGTGAGATGAATTTATGCGGTGATTGCGTAGATTTGATTGCGAAGTGTTATATGGGGTTTATATGACAACCCAAAATAGTCAAAGTTGAAAAATGGTCTTACTCTAGTTTGAAGTATGGAGATGTTTTATGATTGCAAATATGAAATGAATTTGTGCAACGATTGTGTAGATATTTACGAGAGGTGAGATATTGAATATTCTCGACAAAAGTGAAGTGTTGTATGGCCTTTATATGACAATCCATAGTAATGGAACTTGAAAAGTTGTCTTCCATTGACATGATTTCATTTTAATATATTCTTACCAATTTTCTTCCAGTAAAATTATGCAACAAACGTATTAGTAACACGTCTTATAATTACACCGGATATTTGTCATAAATTATACACCTGTTCCCTTACATATGTTGTAAAGTAATAATTCGTCGCTACTTGAGCTTTAATCAAACGAAATAATTTTTTCGGACACCCGTTGTACAAGTGATTTTGACTTTCCCAAGCGTTTTCGTTTTCGAGGCTCCGCGAGGGTTGAGTTTAAAGTAGCGGACCAACCTTTAGCCACGCGAATTACGAAATACTTTTACAAATTAAATACACGTAGGCATACGGGGGAAGGTTCGCCGGCGTTGGCTTCCATCGGACCACAGTCGCTCGACAAAGTATTCCCAACAAGGGGCGGAAAGCCCTTTCGTATCGTCGTCTCGGCCTCGCTAATTTTTCAAAGACGGCTGTATTGTCCTTTTAATATGTAGATTTAAATTAATCACGATTATTCCCGTTTTCCACCAAATTTTCCTTCGCGTTCTTCATCTATTTTAAATTTCAAATCAACTGATTGATAACACAATCCTCAGTCAAAAAAAAAATGTGATAAAAATCTAACTGAATGAAATTTAAATTTAATATTTTTATACAAATTTTGTGAATTGTAATTACTAAAATTGCAAAATTTGGTGATCGAGACTAAAATATATTTAGTAAAAAGTAAAATTGTATATCTGCATTATTGTCTCACCAAATTGCACCGTATCATACCAAAAGATAGACAATAAACTTCCACTCTATACACTTTTATAAATGCAACAGTAGTATAGCTTCAATAAACACTCGATACAAATTATTACTAAACACGTTCCGCGCCACGTGTACCACATTCGGCACATACCTGAACCTCGTTTCTTGGCAAGAATTCTTGTATATTTTCAATATCGATAAAGTCATTTGTTTGTTATATAGCTCATTTTATAGTTTCAATATTTACTTTACGAATAAATAAATTCGAATTATTGGAAATGGGTGATTGAAATAAAATTGTCTTTGTATAAATGCTAATATTCAATTTATTCTACGACTCGGAAGAAACGTCTTTATGGAACTGTCTCTGGACACCCAAAAAGAGAAAGCTGGGGTCCGCTTCTACCGACGAACTGTTTATCCTATTGTATTGCAGTATGCGGTGCTTGACTCGGAGACGAACACATCTTTGTCTAAAAGAACGCCGCGATATTTTTGTCCTCGCTCGATTATTTCTACAGGGTGTTCTTAGAAATAATCCAACACCGATCTCGAAACAACTGAAAAATATATCATTTTTACGTATTTACCAAACTGGCAATGACACGCCCAAAAACGCGTTAACCCCTTGACATCTAGCAACGATTCAGACTCGTGGCAGAGATTCTGGCTAAGATGTGAGAAATATAGTTGTATCGGTAAGGAAAATTAATTTTCATCCTAATTTTCGTTTGAATTTGTAAGACCGAGGATTGCTAAACGTAATTAATCTGTAATAGATTAGCTTTTGTTACCTGATACAGTACTGAAACAGTAAATGGCTAACGTTCAGATGCGTAGTCAGAAAAGAAATCATAGGTTAAGGGGTTAAACTTTAGATGCGTAGTCAGAACAGAAATCATACGTTAAGGGGTTAAACTTTAGATGCGTAGTCAGAACAGAAATCATACGTTAAGGGGTTAAATTCTAGATGCGTAGTCAGAAAAGAAGTCATACGTTAAGGGGTTAAACTTTAGATGCGTAGTCAGAAAAGAAATCATAGGTTAAGGGGATAAACTTTAGATACGTAGTCAGAACAGAAATCATACGTTAAGGGGTTAAACTGTAGATGCGTAGTCAGAAAAGAAGTCATACGTTAAGGGGTTAAACTTTAGATGCGTAGTCAGAAAAGAAATCATAGGTTAAGGGGTTAAACTATGTGCGTAGTCAGAACAGAAATCATACGTTAAGGGTTTAAACTGTAGATGCGTAGTCACAAAAGAAGTCATACGTTAAGGGGTTAAACTTTAGATGCGTAGTCAGAAAAGAAATCATAGGTTAAGGGGATAAACTTTAGATGCGTAGTCAGAACAGAAATCATACGTTAAGGGGTTAAACTTTAGATGCGTAGTCAGAACAGAAATCATACGTTAAGGGGTTAAACTTTAGATGCGTAGTCAGAACAGAAATCATACGTTAAGGAGTTAAATTCTAGATGCGTAGTCAGAAAAGAAATCATAGATAAGGGGTTAAACAACAATCTTCGCTGAAACTCCAAATTTCCCGCTACAATTAAAAAACCCTAAGCAAGAAAAAACGCGTCAATTTCCCATTCCCCATCCGTGCACTCTATACCTCCACACCAAAGCCGAAACTAAGCTTCCCGATTTCCCTCTCGTTATACCTCGCCCCGTTCCACGTTCTCCTCGTACCAGGTATACACGCGGCGCAGCAACAAAGACAATCTCACAGCGGCTAAATTCGTTAACTTTTCTCGCAGAGTAGCTTCGAAAATGAGCAACACAGTAACACACAGTCGCCGTTCGTCTTTTTACGGGCGTGCTCGACGTGGTGAGGGCAGCGCGCGGCGGTGGAGAGAAGCAGGAAAAAATAGCGGAGCATTAAACGCAAACAAGGGTAGCAATTTCGGAGGGGACTCGAAGAGTCGAGAGGTCGCGAGGCGAGTGGAAGAGGAAGATGGTGGGGTGGCCTCGTACACGTTGGAAACCTGGCTCGGAGAGGGAGAGTAGAGCCACCGAGGGAGGATCCGGTTAAACCATCCGCCGGAGGGATAGAGACGGCGAAACGTACGGGAGAGAGAAGGTTAAGAGGCACCGACCAGGGTTAAGAACGCTTTAGAGGGGAGAGGTCTGCGTTCTGGCGCAGTCACACGATACTTTTTAATTTACTAAAAATGCGCATTCAACCCGTCAAGTGGCTCGGAGTCGGTGAAAAGGGAGAGGCTGAAAAGCCTGGCAAGGCCGGTCTTCGAGAGCACCTGAGCCAACTTCAATGAACTTATTCCGATTCGAGAAAATGAAGCTCCGCGGAGAGACGGAGACAGGAGGTTTCGCTCGAGTTGAATCGCTCGATCCTCTCGGCCAGGTGTGGATGACACAGATTTATCGTATCCCGTATTCGCGAACTCTTTCGACGGAGAAGGGCGGCTGTTGGACGTATTGTAGTGCTCCGCGGTATTCTTTCTGAATTAGAGATTAGTCGAGCGGAAGGAAGAGGTCCTTTGTACGGCGAACAGGCGAGAATCTTGAACACGAACGATTCTGGTGATAATTTATAGTAATCACGTGTGTTTAAGAAGTTCGTTTAATAAAAAAAATAGCTGTGTATTCAGCGGGTAAAAGGGAATTAGGAAGTTCAGATTGAAGGGAACAACTTCGATGTGCTACAAACTTTCTAACAAGCTTGAACAAGCTATAGTTAACGAGTAACATCAAACATAGTCTACATTGTGTACGTTGTAGAGTTTACACTGTTTGTGGTAGATTGTTTAAAGGTGTAGACAGCTTTTTTAAACTTCATACGAAGTTTCTTTTGTAGGTATCAATCTTTCACTTAACTGTCGAACGTAAATTGCAGGAATACCGTTGTGAACTAGGTTCGCACGTCTTTATACGTCGTTCGATGATCGAGCAAGCGAGGTTTCAAGTAAATTGTAAAATCTTTATTACAAAGGCTGCCAGTGGGATCGCAATTAGCGATGAAAATACGTGCCGCGAGAGTGGATTAACTTCGAAATGAAAATTATCCTTACGAGGGCCATGAAATCTTCCCTTGCTGAATTTTTCGCCCCCTCGATGACAATCCAAGCGGAAGAAGTGATCCCAACCCCCGGTCCCGTGGCTGGCCACCCACGCGAAGACAACCTTCCACCGTTTCCATCGCCTTTGTTTGAAATCACAATGTAAAAACCGAGAATGGTCGTGTAATTAGGTACATTAAATCTCCGATTCCTCGAATCAATTCGGTGTTTTCGATGTCAACAATGTTCAATCAGCCTCATTACCATCTTCCTCTTCCTGGTGTTTGATAAATCTTGAAAACTTTTCTCCGTAATTCGCTTAAATGTACCACGGCACCATTAGGTCGGTGCATATTAAATTGTCGTTCGACGTAAGGAAGTTTGAGTGAAAATATTTGTTGCTTTTTAACTATTTTGTTTAATACAAAATTATTTTAATTAAATTCAATTGTGACTGCAGTCAATTGACAACCTTTGAATTTTTGTAAAATTTCGCGAATCGTTTGGTGAACACAAGATTCCACTAGGTGTCGCAAAATTTTAGGATCTAGTCAAGGATTTGGCTGATTGGGTTATTCATTTTCGAAATTTCGCACGACAGAACGAAATTTTTCAAATTAATTTTTGACTGTGCTTTCAGAGATGGTTCTTTCCCCTAATCGATCATTTATTCGTCTTATTGTTTCGGCTTCACTACGTCCACCTTTGAATTCATGAAACATAATTGCCAACCACAACAGTATAATTGTTTCTAAACCCTCTGATTTCTTCCTGAAGACTGAAGAATGACTATCTTTCTATCATTTTTGCAAGGTAGTTTTAGTAATTGTTATTGTATCTGCACCATAAAGAAAGAAACTTTAACACTGTTAACCCTTTAACCTGCAACAACGTATCGGACTCATGGCAGAGGTTCTGGTCAAGATGTGACAAAAATAGATATATTAGTAAGAAAAATTCATTGTAATCCTAACTTTCGCTTTAATTTGTAAAATTAAGGATTCCTAAATGTAATTAACCTGTAACAGATTAACTTTTGTTACTTGATACAGTACTGAAACATTAAATGGCAGACGCTTATATGCGCAGTCAGAGAAGAAATCATATGTTAAGGGGTTAAACGCTGTATCAACCCAATATTATCGAAAATTGTACTTTTTTTATAATTGAAGCGATTAGCAACATCGAAAAGTTGAACTCGATTTATAAGGCGGCAACTCAAGGATTCCTATCGTACCGAATGTCCTTTTAGATCGGATGCTAATGCTTACGACCATGCGGATTATCGACTAAAGACCATATAGCAGAAGGGGTAGACCGCGCCCGAATAGCTAGGGTGGAAGATAATTCGAAGTAACCGCGACAAATTCCAATATCTGGAGAAATATGCGGGGTGGCGCGTCGTTACCAGCCGCCATAGCGTTCCTCGCGGTCATGTCTAACCTTCGTCTTATTACGGCAGAAGCACGAGAGACGAGAGCTGCTCTCCCTTTTTCATTCTCCGAAAGTTGCATGTTTTTGATAGACACGGCAAGGATTTCCCGGCGAGCTGAAAATACTTCGCGTTATTTGAATCAGCCAGTCGTTTAAAATCCCGGTACTTAAATTTCCTCGAATAATACATTTCCCTTTATTCCATCTCTAACAGAGATGCTTCTTGTTTCGCGCACCGAGCATTGAAATCTAAATGATTTCTCTTGATTTTGTAATATTTAGTGCAATTTTGGACAATGTGAAAATTGTTTCAGTGAATAATTAACTGAAAATAGATTTCTTTCTAGTTTTCAAAATTTAATATAATTTTGGACAATGTGAAAATTTGTTCTATGAATAATTAACTGAAAATAGAAGATTTCTTTTTAGCTTGCAAAATTTAACATAATTTTGGAGAATGTGAAAATTATTTCTACGAACAATAATCTGAAGAAAGATGTCCTTCTAGTTTGCAAAATTTAATATAATTTTGGACGGTGTGAAAATTATTTCTATGAACAATTAACTGAAATTTAAGAAACTGTTATATTTTCCATAAAAGCGAATAAAAAATTTTGCACAATTACGTTCGATAATTAAAATACAAATTTGGAACTCTGATCTCTTCTTACTTACAATTAATATCAATGTCCACATGTCAAAATCCAAAATGTTCGATATGAAAATTGTTCCATAAGACATAAAATTCTAACCAAATCAATATCCACGAAATTAGTACGAGCATATTGAAATTAGCTCCGACGTGATCGACTCCTCCAATCGATCGCCATTAAAATTCTCGGTTAAAACTGTCGAACCTAGCCTACCAAACATTCATCCCCCCCGAAATAAGACCACTTTTCCGATATCTCCATTTCCCTCATGGAAATTCGGACTTCACCTCGGCATCAGGAATATGAGTTAGGGAAGCAAATACACGTTTTCCGGCCGAAATTTTCCCAAGACTTTCCAGTTGGTCTCGGAGGCGCCTTCTTTCCCTCCCGATCGTCCCATTTGCTGTTCCATTCCCGATTCATTCCGTACACGTCACAGTTTGCATTGTGCCCGCCAGGCCAGTGTGCCCAGCGTAAAGCGATTCCCCGACGAAATTTAATTAAAACAATCAAATTATGGAAGGAGACGACGGCTGAGCCGTTGAGATCTCGCGGCGAAGAAAGGAGAGAAATGAGGAAAAGGGACGGGACAAGCCCACGAGACTGGAAGCCCGGATAAGATTTTCTTCTCTTGCGTTTATTTTCACTCGGCTTCGCCTCGCTTCTCCACTTTTCCCCTTTTTGTTCACCTCTCCTTTCTTTGTCTTCCTCAACTTCTGCCGCCTTAACCGCGTTTCACTCTGTGTCCATTCACTTAGCTAGTCTCTTGTTCATCAATCATTAAGCCGGGACATTTTCAAATTATATTTTCCATGCGTTTCGAGAACAGGAGAACTCCAGAGAAATTTCATTTTCTAGTCGAAGTCGGTGGATAGGTCGCGTTGCACGGTGCAACGTAACGACAGAAGGATTTACGACACTTCCAGGGTGATTTACGGTACTCGTTTCGGAGACCGCGGTATTGGTAGTGACAAATTATGCTTGTTAGCGACGATGTACTTTTATGGGTCGCTGCAGGCAATTAGCTCAACGCTGTTTTGCTTTCGGACGATTTGTGGCAGGTACTTAAACTGCATCTGCTCAGAGTATTGTGATTGCTCATGATTCGAAGTTACATGACTATCGGTTGCCATAAGATTCATTATTTAGAAGAAGGTCTGAGAAAGTTTAGGTATTGCAAGCAGCCTCGTGTTGCATTGCTATAAAAATGGGAACATTGTTC
>NW_017100162.1:200913-206168 GCF_001263275.1 Habropoda laboriosa
GTGTGCAATCTTTTACTTGTGCTCATGACTCGAAGTCGCGTAACTATCTTGATTATTTAGAAGAAGCTACGAGAAAGTTTGGGTATTGCAAGCATCCTAACATTACACTGCTATAAAAATGGGAACACTGTTTCCAAAGGATCTAGCCACGAAATGAGAAAGGCGAAAGTGCCTCCTGATAAGAGAACTACGAAAACCGAATGAACGAGCTCGGTAACTTGACCATCAAATTAATCCAAACACAGCTTCAGTACTTCTAAAATATTCGTACAAATAAGAAATTAAACACTACAACTAACTCCTAAACTTCCTTCGTTCACTCTGTCCCAGCACACTTCTCCTCCATAAACGTGAAACTTCCAGAGATTTAATTTAGATAGCAGCTAACTACCGCGACACAAATTCCACGCGGAAAAAAATAGAATGAAAAATAAAGTACGAGCAACCGATGCAACGTGTAAGAAGGTAATCCGAGTATTAATTAAGGTAAGATAGAAATGACTGTGGTACGGCAAACGGCTGACTCGGGGGATCGTAACGTATGCTCGAAGCTATCGGGAAACTATGGGCGTCACACGATAGTTCGCGCCAACGTCCAAGGAATCGTTCGCTAAACTGTATCACAGAAAGCCTGTTGAGGAAGTTCTCGTTACTGCGTAACTTTTTGAGAGTTCAGTCCGTCATTATACCGCGGCAAACTTTCGGCGGAAGTTCAAGTTCGTATTCGAAAGTTTGGATCTGGGGAAAAATGAGCGCCAAGTGAAAGTTCCCTCCCCCGAAACAAAGTGAAACAATCCTTTCCCCCCTCCCCCTTCTGGTAGCACAGATACGATATCAGAGTTACATCTCCGTTTTAAAATCATATCGGTGCGTGTCTTGCATTTCATCGCGCCCCCGAAACTGCACTTTGCGAACTTGCCCTATTACATCTTCAATTAGTTCGGTAAATATATAATAGTTGCAGAGCGCCGATTCAAGTTTGTTGTTTCCAACCGAAGTTTCCCTTCGTGTCTCTATTTGCATGCTCCCTTCAACGATTACGTTCGGTCTGATCCTTACAACTTCTTCTATCGAACATCGTGGCAATAATTTTTCGGACACGTGCCACGAACGATGGTGGAACATTTGTGAAAGAGTGGCTCTTGTTTTGGTACTCGAATGGACGTGTTTTTTAACGATTTGACGTGATTGGAACGATTTGGATGTAGATCGGCTGATAGTAATGTAGTTATTCTGAATTGTAATTGAACGGCTGAGAAGAGAACGGAGGAGATTCCACTGGACCTCAGTTTTAGGGAACCAAAAAGAAATTTATGGAAAATATGGCACTCCTGGGAGGAAACTATCAGAAGCTGAAAGAATCGATTTCTTGAGGAGAGCGAAAAGAAAATTTCTATATGGAAAATAGAAGATAAATAAAAATAGGAAAGATATTTCTAGGTCAACTGATTGTAATATAATTATTCTGAATTGTAACTGAATGGCTGAGAAGAAAATAGAAGAGATTCCACTGGACCTTATTTTTGGACAACTTGAAAAAATTTACGGAGATTATGGCACTCCTGCGAGAAAACTAACAGAAGTCGAAAGAATCGAATTTTTGAGGAGGACGAAACAACAATTTCTATTTGGAAAATAGAAAATAAATAAGAATAGGAAAAAAATTTTTATTGGAAAAATTACTTAATTACAGAATTATGAAACACAAGTCACCGAAAATATTCTCACTTAAATATAATCTCATAAAATAATCCTCACGAAATAATCTCACAAAGTATTACCTTCAGTTCAATTTCCCACACTTCTTCCGGCAATAAATCCACGTATCAAAAGATACTCCAAAATTTTCTCGATACATCCTTCAATTTTCCATTTCTCCCACAAAACATTGTACTTTTCACCCACTTCTCCTTCTCCCTTTTCAATTCAACCTACCTAACCCAGCATCCACAAGAACCAACTGAAACATCCCACGATTCCCAATCCCAACTGTATCTCCACTCGCTCCATACAATATTAATCAAGCGAATCGACAGCGTGATCACGAAATCTCGCCTAGGACGCCGGTTACTTTCCTCCGAGATCCTGCTGCCAAGTAACTTCATCATCGTGAAGGCCCCTTTGATATACGACAAACGCGTCGAGGCTGTCCGGTTCCGGCTAGTTGGCCCGCGGCTACTTAGCAGCTAGGTACCTACTTTATACTTTGTTTGCTCCTGATGGCATTAACCCCCGGGGGTGATTGCGGAGCCTGGGCTGTTGGCCTAATACCCTCTACCCTGTCTTGCCCCGCACGTTCCCGTTGTCCGTCTGGCTCGAGCTATCTATCCTCGAAGGTAGGATAGCTTTTGCTACCGGCTACGATGCTGTTAGCATTGGACCACGTGCTTGGAAATCCTGATCGACACCTTCGCCACGTAGCCGCTATCTGATCCACGGGACCTAACCGCTCTGCCTCGCCCCTTAGACCCATCCCTTGGCTTCTCTCTACTCTGTGAATTCAATTCGACTAGCCGAGAAGAGGCTGCACGAGGCTCGTGCAGCGAAACGCGTTCATTTATTCATCGACGGTAGGCTCCAGATGCCGGTGGAAATAAAGTAGAGCACGGTGGAGTCGTTAGAAGCGAGGAGATGGTTTAATAACGAGGGGGAATTGACATCGAGAACGGAACTGTTGCGAGTTTTTAAGCGTAAACGGGAGATTTTAACACTTTCGGGGGAAGAAGGCTGTGAGCTGGATTTGTGGGAATATTTTGCTTGAAATATTGTAGAATGACTGTGAGTGAAATTCTGCGGTGATTTTGGAGCGTGTGACAGAAATTTCTGGAGGTTCAGTTTGATAATTTATTGCTTTGGAATGGAAAATTGGAGTGTGTGAGCAAAATTTCTGGATTTTGAGTTTGATAATTTATTATTTTGGAACGGAAGACTGTAAAAAGGAAGGAAAGCATGACACCACGATGACGTTAATAACGGTGTTAATAATATATTAAAATTCGTATTATTAGTTTAACACAAATGACAGTAAAATTGAGAAGGCAAACTGCTTTTCTCCCTCGAAAATGTTTTCCTAACTAAAATATTCAACAATATTCGTTCTAATAATAAAGTAAACGGGATTAAATTTTATCACGGAGTTTCAACGTGAACGACAATATCCAAAAATCGTTTCACAATGAACCGCCACAGTAGCCAAAAGTGTTAATGTCAAACACAGAGCCCGAGAGAAACGCGAAATGCAAGCACGATGCGCATTACAGCGGTTCGAGCTCGAGGTGACGTTGCATTTTTCCGAACATCGGCGGCTCGATCAGATTTCGATTAACTGCGCGAATTAGATTACCGGCGGGAAATCGGCCGTACGTACCCCGTGTATCCGCAATGAAACTAATATAAAAGTTTCTGGCTGATGTCGAAACCGCGAGTTGCGGTTCCGTAGTTGTTCATTTTACTCGGAAGCTCTAGCCCATCGGAGCACGAGAATTTCACGGTGTATCGAAAAGGTGAGAGCGCCGCGCGATGCGCGAATAATCAATGAATCGTACGCTAACCGGGGGGAATATTTAATAAATTCGTTCCAAGTGGATAATTAAACGCGCAACCCACGGAGAGAGAGAGAGAGAGAGAGGGCGAAACTTTTTCTATCATATTTAATACCGTCATCGTCGTCGCGAGCATGACGAAATCGAACGCGCAGAGAGATCTATATTTCGCCGGGGCTGTGCACGGTCCAAGTCGGAGGCGAGGCGAAAGAACGCGTCGGAGGAAAGGAGAGGTATACCGTGAAGAGCCTCGGTAGCGTTATTGGAAAACGATGATTTACGATAATGGGGGTTTTTCCCTTCCTCCGGAGGCTACAGCCGGGACGGAGAGAACGGGACGTGAGGGTGAAAGAGGGTGGAGACTTTAGAGGCCAGAAGTGAGTTCCTACCACCCCTGTAGTTCGAAAGGTGGGGCGTTAATAACGTTAATTAATATTTCGCGAGAGGTTTGGCGGTTCGCGAGGGGCCGATACCGGGCAACACGCTGCCAGCAATCGTAACGCGGCAATCTGCCAGCTGGCAGAGCGGTCGCCAGTTTAGGACGGCAGCTCGCGGGAGGAACGTCGATGCCCGACGACTTCGTGGACGTAATTGTCTATGGAGAGACTGGTACCGTGGGATTCCTTGGTGAACCGTCGAATATGCATATGGTTGAACGTACATCAAATTTGTCGATCGCTAATTAGGAGTATATTTGACACGGGAAAATGAAAAGTATGGCGATGATGGTGGTACAGGTATGAATTAAGTAATTTATCACACAAAAGTGAAAGGAAGGATTTTTTGAATTGTTTTTATAGCACACTATTTTTATATTTTTATTATTAACAAATTTCTCAATTACCTAAGAATTGAACAATTTATCAGATAAAAGTGACAGGAAGTGAAGAATAGATCTTTTGCGTTATTTTTATAGTGCATTATGTTTATTTTGTTATTACTTCAAAATTGATCAATTACTTAAGAATCGAGTAATTTATGAGATAAAAATGAAAGTAGGTGAAGAGTACATTTATTGTGTCATTTTTGTAATACTCTCTTTATTTTTCTATTTTACTTAAAAATTTGCTTTTTCAACAGTTATACATACTTCCTTCTCCTTTCAAATAGAAATTGTTCTACAGTAAATATGTTCTTTGGTAATTTATTATCTTAGGTTTTAATAATAAATTTTAGTAACATTTATTTTCTTAGATTTTACTCCAGCAAATCCTCCAACATTTTTTTACACGTAACAGCAATGACCATAACATACAGACAAGCCTTTATCAAAGTTTCATACAGAGAAATCAGATAAAAGTTATAAAAATGACAGTAAACGATCCATCACAAAAAGGACACCTAGTAATCTAACTGCTAAAATTCAAAACGTGATTCACCAATAGACCATACCACGATAAAACAAAAGCCTACCCAACCAATTACGAAAAATTCTCTCGTATTCAAATTCTCAGTCACCCCAATTTCCACCACCGCTCTCGCCCCTCGAAACTTCGAAACACCTGTTCGCGGAGGCAACAAGGAGATTCCAGTGTCGCGTTTCGTCCATCATCATTTGACCCGACACATAACGCTCGGCGTTGTTAAAATCCCATAAACGGCCGCGCGGAAACGACTGTCGGAGTCGTCGGGTGGTGGAACAAGGACGGTGGACCGGTGGTTTTAGGCTTGCCACGCACGTAACGTTAATCCTGGGTCCTGGGTGTATCGTGT
>NW_017100162.1:206178-248330 GCF_001263275.1 Habropoda laboriosa
CCGCCGCCAGTGCGGCGATAGAGGGAGATTCTCGCTCGACTCCGGCTCTCTCTCCTCTCTTTCGGTTGACACTTAATTTCCGTTATTCGTACGCAATCCTCAGTACACACCGGCTTTATGTCACCTAACCCAACCCACCGCGCGCGCTCTCCGCTCTTCACTCCTTCCGTCGCGCTTCTTCCTCGCAACCCCTCGGCGCTGTCTCCTTCATTCTCATAGTTAACCAGCCGATCTCCCCCGAAGCACGAATACTCGCGCTACTCGTTCTTAGCTCGATGACGTTTCGGCTGCGAGACGGGGCTGCCTTTTGAGCAAGCTCTCGCGAGTATCCTCGCGGTGAGGAAGAAGTTTTAGAGCGATGTGAAATTGAGGAATTACGTAGTTGAATTAATTGTCCCGTTCCAGGGTATAAAGTTGATTTGGATTAGATATTTAGTATCTACTTCGGTGGACATTTTGAAATGTACGATAGGTACGCGATCGAGGAATTCATTCGTCGAGGAACTTTTTCTTTTTAATGAAAAAGTAATGGTAGAAAATTGGCAAATTTTGGAACCTTGCTGCCTTTTGTACTCCGCTGAATTTGAATCTTTTTTTCATAATTAAATTACCACGATCTATATTTGTGTACGTGTGGAATGTACCTAGTGATGCAAGCTTCTGGCTATTACGCCAATTGTGTAAATAAAAATGATGATTTTGAATTCAAAAGGAGGATGTCGAAAATGTGCCAAATTTGTAACACTTCAGGCACCTAAAATTTTAACGAGGCATCATTTTATAAGTACTAAGGAATCATAAACGCACTATTATTTATCCCAAATGTGATGGGAAAGTTATGCCTCGTTAAAATTTTAGGTGCACTACAAATTTGGCACTTTTTTAACGTCCTCCTTTCTTGGTTTGATGTTCACGTATATTTTTTGCAACTTTTTCATCAGATGGTGGCTATACGTGTAATAGTGGTCTTCGGAATTTCTAAAATCCATAGATATATAATATGCAAACACTTTACCTTGGCAGCAAGGTTCAAAATTGGCCATTTTCTATCGTCGTCCATTTTTTAGTATCACTATGTTAAATTCAGAAAACGATGTTGAAGAGTTGATTCAGTAAGAATTTGAACGTAAACTTCTTTCTCCTAAAATTTGTTTCATTTTCACGCATAATTCTCGATATATGTACACTACCGGTCAAATGATTGGAATCACTGTTCATTGTAAGTTACACAAAAATTTCTAAAAAAAGTTTAGCAATTTTAAGAACTTTTTAAGGAACTTTTTGCCATTGAAATTAGTGGAAATGAGGTCAAATGCTATTGGTTTCCACAACATAAAGGTGTATAAAGAATTAGTAGCAGATTCAATATTGATGTAAATTGACAGGTGATTCCAAAGTTTTGGCCGGTAGTGTACATATCTTACACCAAACGTGACTTAACTTTCAACATAACACACTTGTGAATTAATTTCTGATAAACCACGAATTCAAATTGTTTATTTACTTCACTTTACTAATTCACTTGTTAGTTAATTCATCTTTAATCGTTCTCGATCGCTCTCAATAAAATGTTCAGGCTGCCCGAAAAATAAACGACATGTCGGTTCGCGGGGATGTAAAACACATGGAAATAAGTAGGAAATTTAGAGTTACGAGGAGCAGAAAGCGGGCGACAGTATTCAGAATGACGGAGGCGCTGGTGAAGATAAAAATCACCCTTCGTCGTGGACCACCGCGAACGAGCCAGCGGGAACTCTCTGGTCTGAAGGCGTCGCCGCGATCGCTGCGGTTGTGAGGATTACATTGTCGTAAAGTCTCGAGGAATTTACATGAGGAATGCCCGCAATAAAACATTGATGCGATGAATTTGAATGCGTGGATGTCGGGGCAAGAACGAATCGCACGATTGAACCTTCATTTAGGAACGTTGCCCCCTTTTCGGAATATTCTTTCGTTCTCTGTTGAAAGTAAAGTTTGGTTCGTTCAAATATTCACTTTGCTTTAATTGCGTTTTCATAGAAATTTCGATTAATCGATATTAATAAAATCATTTCTTTTCACAGTAGTTGTATTGCATATTTTTCTGCGATATTAGTTTCCAAAATGTAGAGTTAGGCACTAAACGCGAAATACCGTTTCACGGTTTTATTTTATAATACACTGCGCACTTTAGTTAAATTTGATATTGTAAATAAATCGTACTTCCAATCTAAAAACGCTTTAATATTAATAATTAACACGTTTATCAGCATTCTTATCTCTGTCGAAGATATATTTTTAAAACTGTATTTTGCGTTTGGGGACACTTTTACTTTTGTAATTTTCTTAAAGCCATTCGACTTTCCTCTAAGTAGCCAAATTCTACAATATCCTCTATCGAATTCGTCCGTTACATTGTCCCGCGCAACGTACAGAACTCCAAAAACTGTCCAACTAAAATCTTTCTTTACGATCGATTACATCGATTCGGCGACAATTCCGAAACTTCGAATCAAACCACGATCTACGAGTGGCACCGTAAAAATGAAGTCACCAGTCGTAAGAGAAAGACTGGCGACAGTAAAAATCTTCGATTTAACCTGATTCGGAAGCGGGGAGAAATATAAGAGAAGAAGAAGGGTTAACCGTGGCCTTCGATTGAATCGAATAAGATCGTCGTAAAGGGAGGAGAAGACGGTAAGAGACAACGTACCGTAATCCGACGGTGAATAGCCGTAGGGGTTAGATTCCATGGGGCGATACCAGCGGAGCCAACCGATGCTCCAATCATATTTATGGGTTCGGTGGCTCGTCGCTGTGGATTCCCGTGTCTGGATTACGTGGCCAAATAGGATGCCTTACAGTATCCGGCCTGGCGAACCCTGCTTGCTCTTTTTCTTAGCCTGTCGTAAAGAAAGACTAGCCGGTCAACCATGCGTAGATCGTGACTCAGCTTGATTCGCTGAGAAGACCGATCTTGGGATACGTGGACGTCGAAGGAGCGACAGTGAACTTTTGCCTAAATTAAAGTTCCTCGTTGCAATTAAAGCAGACTGAGATATTCGTTGGAATTTGAAGAAAATTATTTGGCAAGATTGTTGCAGAAAAATATTTTTCTTCGTCTCGTATTTATATTTATAAAATATATCGATAATAGTAAGTGTAAGCATGTGTAACTTATGTGAAGGATAAATTGTGTAATTTAAAAATTATGTAGCTGTGGTAAATTCAATTCTTGTTCTGGAAACTAAGACTTCTTTTCGAAAATGATATCTGTAATTTACAAGATTGACCTTTGCATAATTTGCAAATATTTACTATGTATATTTGAATAGATAATTTTTTATATTCTTAAAAAAGAAATTAAATATTCACTATTCATATTTGATGTTCTAAGAAAAGAAATTAAAATCTCCATATTTCAAGAAATTTATTATTTAAAATGTATGTGTAACTTATATGAAGTATAAATTGTGCAATTTTATATTTTAGAGACTAAGATTCATTCTAAAATAATTATTATATCTGTGCTTACAAAATTAATTTTTCATCATTTGCAAATATTCACTATTCATATTTGATGTTCTAAGAAAAGAAATTAAAATCTCCATATTTCAAGAAATTTATTATTTAAAATGTATGTGTAACTTATATGAAGTATAAATTGTGCAATTTTATATTTTAGAGACTAAGATTCATTCTAAAATAATTATTATATCTGTGCTTACAAAATTAATTTTTCATCATTTGCAAATATTCACTATTCATATTTGATGTTCTAAGAAAAGAAATTAAAATCTCCATATTTCAAGAAATTTATTATTTAAAATGTATGTGTAACTTATATGAAGTATAAATTGTGCAATTTTACATTTTAGAGACAGATTTATTCGAAAATAATTATTTACAAAATTAATTTTTCATAATTTGCAAATATTCACTATTTATATTTGAACAGATATTTCTTAACCTTTTCGCTACGGCGCGCTTGTGACAAAATATGATCGCTATGAACGGAGCGCATTACTGACTAGTCGACACTGAGGTACATTTCATATCTGATTTTTGTTTCCCATATGTTTCCAATATCTGTCTTATAAGATTTAAATGAAATTTGGCAAACGATAATTTTGTCGCAAAAACAAAAGAGAAACAAAAGTATATATGGTATGAACGTATATGTACGCTCTTCGTACCCGAGCGCCCACTTTTCGAGAGCGTATATATACGCTCTTCGTATATGAATGTTCATTCTTCGAGGGCGTATATATACGCCCTTCGGAGCGAAAGGGTTAATACTGTAGGAAAAGGAATTAAAATCGCCAATTTAAAAAATTTAATTTGCAAGAAAAGGTACATAATTGTTAAAAGCAATTCACGAATGGCCTATCATTGTCAATGGAATTTAAAAGTTTGGCAAAATGTGAAGAAGAATAAGTGAAGTTTAAAAGAACTAGGATTTATTGTTGCACATTTTGATTAAGAAGTTCTTGGATAATTCTCAAAGAAGCATCGCTGCAGAGGACCACTTTCTAACTGAAAATGTACGATATTTCCAGGGGACGACATTTCACCTACCCACGAACGATACGGGACTGCGATTAAATATAATTACGTTTGCGAGTGTCAGTAAAATGTGGAGAAGAGAGACAGTCAAGAGAGACGTTCTCGCGAGACCAAGAAAGCCGACAGCTCGGTGATAATGATTCACCCGGCGCGGAGCGCCTTAAGACTCTTCATTTGTATTTTAATTAGTGTCGTTATGCTAATTACGCGCCATTGCTTCTTGTCCCGCGACGTTTTTGTTTTCCTACCGCCTTCTGGCGGTATTTGCCGAAAAATATCATCGGAAGCTAACCGGGAAGCGACGAGATTAAATTCTCCTTGCAATTTAAACACTCTATAGGATACCTAAGAGATTCGAAAGTTTATTAACACGCTCCGTGCCCCGGGAAAAATGCGAGCTTTTAGGTAGAACTTTAAGAAAGGAAGTTAAAAAGTCGCGTTGAAATATATTATTACAGAAAAGTGTCGATAGCGTGAATTTTTTGTCTTTGATCAAGTCTTGTGAGTAAGATTCAAATTATTCTTCTTCGCCTAACGCAAAGTGGGTCATAATAGTGTGGCGACCGCCACGAGGGGGCCACGCACTTAGGCCTGGCGACTCTTGGCCCTGGAGGTGAAGAATCGAGAGATGTTTTTCCAAACACTTCCTGGGACATTCCCAGGGAAAAGGGGCTACTTAAGGGAGCCCCGAAAAAGCCACGGGGCCTTTTGTCGTAGACATTCTCTGCACGCGCATCACATAGTACATTTGAAATTAGGTTAAGCATTACGTTTAAATAAATATATTTTTGTTACCCACTTGGGGAGTAATCATTTGCACCACGTCACTTCCAAAATAGAATTAACAGAGTACCTATAGTCAAAATGAAAGAACATTTTTTTTTATTAATTATTGAAACAGTTCCTTCACATTAATAAAACTTTGACTCGCATGAATAATTTTCACTTCCATATAGACGTGGGGCGGTCTAGCGCAGCGGTATCTAGACAAAAGCTACCGAAAGACGACGGCTGTGTGTGTGTGTGCGTGGCGTGTGAGAGCGGTGTGTTGGCCGAGACGCGAGAGGAGCGAAAGAGGCAGTCGTTAAGTGGCCACCGAGTCGTTTGTATCTATCATTTTGTTTTTTTCTATTTTCTTTATTAAATTTTACAACGTTGACCCGTTGTTGCTCCCTTCTCCCCGTTCACATCCTACATAGATACAAGTAGTATAGGATTATAAAGTATGCTAACTCCTTCTACGATTTGGAAGATCACAATCGTAGAATTTTCATTCCCAAAATATGAAAACAAGCCTCGTTCAAAATCAACAATTTAGTTCTTTCAAAAAAAAAAAAGAAAAAGAAAGAAAATAATTTTTCGATAAATTCTTAGAAACGTATTGATGTAGTTCAATCTTAACTAATTAAATCGTTTCTAGATCTCCAGAAACATTTCATGTGTCATACTTTCGAAACACAGACACATTTGAATAGTCTTCCAAGAATTTGACTGAACTTCCCAAAATCCAAAACGCAAAACATAATTTTACGAAAAGTAGCAGTGGATCGACTCACATCACTATGATTCCTCGTCACACAGAAATGACAGAAAAGACACATAACCTCTGCAAAACGCATTTTGCAGCTTGCAAACCAGTAGCCAAACTTCACAAACTTCAAACACGAACTCCACAAAAATTCTACCTCAAGCAACCATTTACCCACGATCGTGCAAATCGAAGTTGTCCACCGTTCGAAGGGCAAGAACTCTTTCATCCACTCGATCGACAAATCAAATCGTTCCATCCGCCCACACCATTCTCTCACGGCAGCTTTTTTGTCACGCTCCACCCTCCGGCCTCTTTTCTCACCCTCCTGTGTGCCAGGGCGTAGCTCTCGGCCGAGCTTGTTGCTTTTTCCTCCCCCGACGACGCAGGCCGGAACTTTTTGTTATAGTCGCGCGAACTTCTTTAATAATGCAACTCTTTATATTCACGGGCGTTTTTAACAAGCGTCGGCCTCGAGATTAGGTGAGAGGAGAAAAAGTGACTGGCGCCTTCCGACCCAACAGAGGGGTGTGGATAGCTTGGCGAATCAACCGAGGGGGGCGGAGGAGGTAGGACAGAGAGTAAACTCGAGGACGATACTTGCCGAATATGCTGCCGTTACGATGTTTCTTAATTATTATTATTGCCATTGTGTTGCCACCGTGCTAAATGTAGCCAGCCCTCGCCACCGCGACAGTAACAACCGTGCCCGGCTATGAATTGCTAATCTCGCGCGACTGAACGCAACCCCCGTGTGCCGTCGCGAGGAAACGAGGACGATTCTGCCTTTCTCGCTCATCCTACGTACCTCTCGGAACTCTGTTCTCCTTGAGACGGGGAACAATTCCACGACGACCGCCGCGTATTTTTGTATTTCCTGCTAATGAAAGAGCCGGATAGAGACAGTGTCCCCGCGGTCGTTTCGACCGGCTATAATCTTCAGGCGGAGGCGTAAAGATGATTGCCCTCTGCACGCGAGCTTGTCACGCGGGATGAACTGTGGAGGAGGCTGGAAAATGGGTCTAGGTTGATTGTGTTACTTGTGAAATATTTGGTTTTATATTGAGATATAAGGGATAGGAGGTTCTTCTTTGGTTTCTGGGTGGTTTTAGGTTTTAAGGGAGAAATGGTACTGGAAGGAGGTGAAAATAGGTATTTGATGGATTGGTGGATTAGTCGTTATTGCCGGTAAATTATCTTTTGAGCACCCGGAAACTATTGCTCAACGAGAAAGGACAAATTTGACTCCAAGAGCACCGGTCACTAAATAATAAAACAATTTTTCATAGCAAATTCTCACTATGAAAAACTCACCTAGGACACAGGAACACTAATGAAAATACACTTCATTTACCTCCTACACAACTAGAACACAATTAGAAAATCGACAACGTTTATAAAGTATCATTCATAGACGACCAAAACATTTTTTAAACTATTTTCATAGTATGTATACACACGTATTCGCAGAATTCACACCAAATACATTTATGCATTGAACTCTTATATCTTGTTGGATAGTTGTAAGTGAAAATATACATCTTTGTTCGCCAAGGTGTGTGACTCAATACAATCTGTTGAATGTACATGTATCCCATGAGCTCGCTTATCGTTTAGGCGTTTTTCTTATTTTTTATTTTAGAATATGTGCGCCATCGATTAACGAGTGTGGTCGATAATCGGCTGATGGCGCATGGGTTCAGCGGAAATCTTTTTCTTTTGTTTCTTTTCCTTTTGAATTGTTAAAAGTTAATAAATAAACGCAATCTAACAAAGTCCTCTATCTACGAAGTAAAAATTCGAGAGGCTCAGTCCAAATCCGCGTCATCCAATCATCGCTTATCAGATACGCTGAAAATTGGAAATGATCGTTCCACCGATGTCAAATTCTACAAACGAAAGAGGAACGAGACGGAGTACAACACATTTATACGATGAATATTGAATCGAAACGTTGTAGCGTAGAGATACAACTAACGGCGAGCCAGAAAACGATTGTTAATTCCGGGTGTAATTAAATCACACAATAGAGTAACATGTGTAGGGTCGATTGAAGGTAGTCAGAGTGACGTACGTGAAAATTCAACGATCGCCGGGAATAAAATTATATCGCGGTGAAAGAAAGAGAGGCGAACGAATCGTCAAATAGAATTCGCTGTATCGCTGCTGTTGTATCGCTGGAGTACAATAAACGCGGCCGATGCTGGATAATGCGTTGAAAAAAGCTGGTGCAAATGTCCGCGGCAATTGAGTAAACGTTGGAATTAAAAATCGTTGCCGAAATTTAGAGAGAAATCTATAAACTTCGCCGTCCGTGAAAAAATACAGAAATCGCGTATCACTGCTACGAATTATCCTTTCCATTGTTCCATTTCCATCATTTTCCAGCGCAAATATTGATCTAGCTTGAAACCGGGTTGAAATTAACAAAAAGCTTTCCATTACCTAGAATTATAATTGAAAAATTGTAATCGATATATGTATAGGGTGTTTCATCTAACTTTATCAGTCGAAATATTTCTACTATATTTCAAATTTTGATAAAAATGTTTCTTACAATAGTTGCACAGTTTTATGGGAACTGTCGTATAGCAACAATAATTTGATTATGTTGGAAGAGGTCAATTTTGTACTTTTCTTTGTCATTGCCTGATAGCTATTACTCAAACATCGAATTTAATAATCTACGATAATAAATCCTTCGTGGTCACTAAATATTGTAGTAACAAAATTTTTTGTTTAATTTTCGGAGAATATTTAAAAAATTTCGAAATAACACTCTGTTTAACCTTTGACCTCTTAGAATTCCTCACTTGTTCACCAACTTCACCAACATGTAAGAGTCCTGGGAATTCTTACTTAATTTCAAAATTCACTGAAGATGTTCTAAATGCTTGCAACTCGTTGCATTATTTTAGGAGACAACAGTTGTGCAGACACTGCTGACTAATAATTTTTAAATACTGTTGTAGGTGGTTCAATTGTCTTTAAAGTAGCTATTGAGCAGTGACAACAGAAAAATATAAAACTGAAGTTGATTTCTGTATCTCATTAACCCTTTCAGGCAGAATAAACCTATTATCGCAATACGAAGACCCGCGCAAAACTTTGCAACACTGCAGAAATCGTTTTCACGAAATTTCAGATAAAGCAGAAATATCACAGGTGATAAACCTCGATAAAACACCGTGCACCTGAAAAATTCTCGAAATTTCACCGGTTCACGATGGTAGTCCATTTTCTTGTAAAAAGTAGAGCACGGGGAAACGACGAAAGAGGAAATTCCGATTTTTCCCAGTCGCTCTGAGGGCGCCGCTTTTCAGACACCAAAGCGATTATGGATTTCTTTAATAAGAGGCCGCGTTTAAACAGCTTTGATCAATTCAGCCAGGCTAATTCCCACCCGCCGCGACCACCACGACGACCTTCGACCCCCCATCCCCCGGCTCGCCCACAGTACCTAACGCTCTGTGACGTCTCGCGTTACGTGATTTAAGGGGCTCTAAAAACCTTCCTCTGATTAAGCGACCGGCTCCGGCAGAACGTCGCTTGCCCTTTTCAGGGCTGCTTCGCCCTTCTTTTTGCGCGCCCCCGACTTACGGACTCGGTGAAATCACCCTGACGACCGCGATCGACGAAAAGTCCATTACGTTTCTAGCGGAATTTCAATGAACGAGCCTGAGGACCGTCGTGAAAAACACAGTTGCAGAGGAAGGGGATATTTTAGAAACGTAATAAGTCGGATTGGCGAACGGAGGTGGTTATTCGTCGAAAGGATTACGCGAAATTTTTGACACTTGGAAATTCCCGTGGAAAGGAGAGGAATAGAGCGACGAATTTTCTGTGGAAAAGAGAGGGATGATGAATTTTTATTTCTGTCACGAGTCGAGTAGAACAGAAATAGAGTAACGTGTTCTGGGAATAAGATATATAGGAAGTACTTTTCGTGCTGTTAGCAAGTTGCCACAATCTCGATTTCGTGAGACGTGTAATGTTCTCGAAAGGCTGAAGATCCATAGCGAGGAGAAGATGGTAAATGAGGATGAGGCGACGGAAGAGGTCGATCCATGGTCGTCAAGTTAGTGAAATGTCTTTGCGGTGATTGAGCAAATATTTGATGAAGCTAGCGAGCCCTGCTCCTTCTGCCTCGGGGGATGAAACGTGCGGACGCACAATCCTCTCCGCGATAGAGAAGAACGGAGGAATCGATAGGTATAAACGATATTCACGGTAGAGAGAGATTCGATGCTATGGTAAAATTGATTTAAAACAATTCGATACCGTTTCTAATACGATTCACCTGCAGAAACGGGAATATCTTAGCGATGTTAACTGAAGGATTGCCGAGTCTCAACGGTGTAAATGGCAAATTTTCGGAAACTGAGGTAACGCAAGGTTGTAAGTATTATAAAAGAAAAAAACTGGAGCACTCAGTATATCAGGATAGCCCTATCATTCCACAAGGAGGAGGGTAAAAATTATTATTATTATTTAAAAAATTACTTTGTACCAATAAGCGCTTAAAATACTAATTTCAGTAACTGAACGAATGTTAAGTTCAACTGATCGCTTATTGTTAGTTTTTCTCCTCTCCTGAAAATTTGATTTTTGGATACTTGAAGCGTAATTTGAAGTGCTTCAATTATCTTAACACATTGTTGACGGGAGACGCGAATTGTCATCGTTGGTTTTCAACTGCTGCTGACGAGATACGCAAATTCGCGTCATCTACACCAGGCATGGGCAACCTTTCCTAGTACGGGGGCCAAATTATCATTCTGTCCTTCTGTTCTATCATTACCAAATTATTAAATAACACAAATTAATATTAAATGAATTAAAACAAGTTGCTACTTCATATTTCACTGTTTTCTCCCACCATGAGTCAGACAAACTTCGCTGAAATAGATTAGGGCCGGATGTGATCTACACCTCTATTACTGAACAAAGTGTTAAAAATTATTTTTGAAAAACTACACACGTCATGTGGAATTGGTTTAATAATATCTTGTGAGTGATAGCGTGAATGTAGTGTGTTTGTCGAATCGTCTCGAGATTTGGAAAACGAGCGAATCATAGAGAGAAACAGGGAGTAAAACAGTAGAACCGCGTTGTTATTGATATTTGAGAGTGCCTGAGAATATTTGCGAGATATAATTCGAGAGGGTTGATCAGCTTATCATTATTCCTTTTTACGTGTGTTTATAGTTATTATGAAATTATTGTTATAAAATATATTGCTTGTTGGATTATAAAGAGAAATGAGTATGTGTCTGTGTAATAGTAACGGCAAAAATAATCAACATACTGAGACAGATTAATATAAATATACATATATAGAAATAACATAGTAACCATCTGTTTAGTATGGGTGACGCAGATACGTTTTTTTTCTCTGCGTCTTGCTGATGTTTTGTTTGATTGATTGCATAGCGACGTGCCTTCCTCGCGTATAAAAAAATAAAGAAGATTCATAATTGAAATAATATCTTTTAATTTATTACCATAATTCTAACATTGCTATTGAACTTATTATCACGTGTTATACAACCACACGTCAAACGTGTCAATTTATCATTTCTCAGTTTCGATCCACTTCACGGTATACCGTCGGCAACGAGCTAATTTTCATTTTTACATAAAAAAGAATTGTCTCTTTGTTTTCCGCGGAAAACAACGGGTAGGATGGTCTCTGACCCAGGTAAATTGACTTGAATTTATCCTAATGCTTATTGCTGGCGTCTGAACGGGGAGAGATACAGTATAAGCTTAATGAAAGGCCAGACGGAAGTCAGGAATCGGAGGACCGCTCTTTTCCCTGCGTTTCACAAATTAAAACTCGCGCAATTAAGCGGTCAGGAAGGCCGGGGCTAAATCTTGCCTTCCTGTTTACGCCCGCGTTCCTTTCCACGGCGAAAGGCGAGCGCGGGGCTTTATCGGGCTCCTCTGCTTCCCCGGTTTTCGGCCGTGGGTAGAGAAAAAAGGGAGCGAAAAGTGGACGCGCGGCGTCACGACGGCGACACGAAGCCGGCGTCGCCCGTTGGCTGGCTTCGAAGCAATTATACAATTAGTTAAAGTATCTGGCCGCGTAACGGCCCATAAAACAAACATGATTGCGGCTGCTAACTGCTGCGAACGGACAGAGATACAGGGGCAAGGGTCTCGTTCTAAGTGGCACTGATGAGGTAATAACGGCCTGATGATTTTATTGGCACCTCGTGGCGCGCTTGAAAAATTCTTTATTAGCCTGAAACAATCCTGAATAACCTTTTTCATAAATAGCACAATCTAGGAGAGAATATTTCTCCAATTACTTTTTGTGGAACTTTTTAATTTTATAGTACAGTGCAGGAATGATTAGATTTCGTTATTCCCTCGTTAGTCAACGTTAAAGTTGTTTAATTTATTTGGAAGTCTTAATTTTCACGAACTGTGGATTACTCGATTCACGATCCAAGAATAAATTCATTCACATCTTTCTATATGCCAAGGCACAATGGAGTTTGTCGGAGTAACAGTGACCTAACCTATAATTCTTTATGAATTCATATTTCAGCAAGAACCATCTCGTATACAGCAAAATTTTAATTGTATAGTAACCTAAGAAACCTCCCATAAAAAAGAATACTTTAAGATAAATCGTCAATAATTTCTTCAGTCATAACCTCAAAGTGAACTTTTTGAGGTTAGGTCGCTATTGTACTGGTCTCACTTAAAAACCAAAGTGACGAACTCGATCAAATTGAATTTATTAAATTTTTCTTATTTATAAAGAATTAAGAACTGAGCTTTCAATGTGTTTTGATACTAAAATTGGAAGAATTTCAAAAAGCGGAAAAGCTCCTTTGTGACTTAATATTCTAATATTTCTTCTAATATTCCAGTGTACGAGTAGAAATGTTTAATTAACACGAATGGGAATGAAAAATGTGTGTTTTCTCTGGAAATATAGCACATTATCGGATAAACACTTATCATAGCGAGTTAGGGGGCGAGTTTCATAATTCACGATACTTTATGACCCTTTTCCTCGGGGTTCCCTCGTGATTCACGTCAAATCGATGGCATTTTTACCGGGGCCATAAAGAGGCCCGATAAATATTTCAAAAAAACATAAACACCCGGCTCGTGCAAATCCCCCGGACGTCAACGTGAACGCAAAGTGATATTTGAGCGAGGTCGGTTGACGCGTTGCTCGAAGAATTTTAACATTCTTCAAGCGTGTGCTCCTTTCAGCCACCCCACGGCTCTCGTGTATTATGCATGGCCCGCAGATCGCATTTCCACTTCAGAGGAAGCTCGCGAGCCCGCCGACACCGCAAACCTGGCCGATTCTACAATACCTTCTCAGTTATTTATATTGTTTTATAACATTAGAATTCATTCTCGTGTAGCAGTCGCTACTTTGAGCCTACAAGGTTTCTGAACTCATCTTTCTCAACATCTAAGATACTGTTAATTATTATCATTGGTGACACGAATTATAGCAACCCCCAGATATACACTGACCTAACTTTTGTCACAATAACAAAATATTTTTTGAATACTTTCCTATATTAAGTATTTCTTTTTTTTTTTGGAAAACACACTTTCCACATTTCAAAATATTAAGTATTTCTTTTTTATGGAAAAGACACTTCCGCGTTTCAAAATATTAAGTATTTTTTTTTATAAAAAGCACTTTCCATGTTTCAGAACGTTAAATATTTTTTTGTTTTTTTAGAATTTTTATATTTTAATATTAAGTTATTCAACATTTTCCATATTTCGCAAAAATTTCAGCGAACGATATAACTGCATTTGTCTATTTTTATTATACTCAGGTAATCAAAATTCCACGTCACTTACTATTAACCGCGACACACATATCCTCTCACAACGATATTTTAAAAGACATCAGCTTCTCCATATAAATCAGTACTTACTCCCACTGCACCCCGCAAACCGAACGATTTAGAGCACACCGTGCATAATATCCATCGAAAAGTGAAACGACCTGTGCAACGAGTTCATGAGGCTGGAAATCGGTTTTCAGTTAGTGGCTCCGGGTTTTCTCTCGCAGACCCGGGCTATATACATAATGCATAACCGAGCGCATCATCGTATCTCCATTTCGTCTCTCTGCGGGCGGGCACGGACGAGGCATCGTTGTATCGAGAAAATGCGCGTCTTTCTTTTTTTTCTTTCTCGCGCTTGTCCCCTCCTCGTCGACGACGGCTGCTCGACGGGGTGACGAAAGGTGACGACACGTGTGCCAAAGTGAAAATGTATGGCCTGCGAGCACGTGAGCGTACTCCCCCGCGCGAAACATCGCTAAGAGAGATTCTCATAACTCGATTCGTGGCGGGCCAGGTGACGGGCAACCGAGGGACATTAATCTTTTCTCGATATCGCTTTGAGAAAAATCTTCTGGTCTCGGATGTTGCGACAGGCGATTGTTTCGATGATGATGTATGATTGAAATGTATCGACAATGTTTTGTAACGGATTGCATATGTTCCTTTTGTTTATAATTATCGATATTCTTTCTGACGTTTGCTTAGGATAGTTTGTATACGAATGAGTCGATTTTGTACGTTTGTGTAATCGTGGAAATAAATAAGTAAAAAGAGTGTATGAAGTTGAGAGAACCTGAATCATACCTGATTGTAAAATGTTTGATGATTGAAATTATAAAATGAATACGAATACTGAGTCAGTTATACAAGTAGAAACGAAAAATAGAGGAAAACCATTTTTGAAGATGAATTAATAATAAATTACTAATTACAGTAGTGTCTCCACAAGTGTCAGTCCGCAAGGAACCTAAACCTGACACTTGTAGAGTCAGGGACTACGTTTTCGAGCCTCGCGCCCGCCTTTGTAGTTTGCCGAACGTAGACAAGGACAGCGAATACAAGATCAGGATGAAACGCGTTCACTGTCACGCCAGAGGACACTTGTAGAATCGGCTTAATTTTACGTTTTTTTATCCCGACATTTTTCTTAACATATCAATGAGATTTTTCTGATGAAAATGACATCAAATACGACATAATTTGAACATTTACTTATTAACACGTTCTTAACATATCGATGAGATTTTTCTGATGAAAATGACATCAAATACGACATAATTTGAACATTTACTTATTAACACGTTCACTGTCACGCCAGATATTTCACTGTATTGAGATAAAACAGACGCACTGTACTACATTACATGGAGTCGGCCTACCGTTTGACTGCCAGTTGGAGAATTGGCCTGCCGTTTGACTGACACTTGTAGAATCGGCCCTATATTTGACTGACACTTGTAGAATCGGCCTTATATTTGACTGACACTTGTAGAATCGGCCCTACATTTTTTTTTTTTTTTACGTGGAGGTAGGCCGATTAAATTAATTACTCAATAAGTATTAACAAGTAAATGTTGTTCAAATTATATCGTGTTTGATCTCATTTTCATCAGAAAAATCTCACCAACATGTTAAAAAAAATTTCAGATGAAAAAAAGTAAAATTAAAGAAATTATATTTTTCTATTAGGAATTGTCAAGCCGTGAAATCTCGTAAAAGAAACCGAGTGGTGCAGCGTTACACGCTTGACTAACTGCGAGCGAGATAACATAGGCGCAGCAATGACGCAGACCTAAGCGTAGGACCATCTATACTGATACTTGTAGAATCCAAACTAGCTGACACTTGTAGAAACATTACTGTATTCTTTCGTAAGATTCTTAAGATATTCAAAAATATTTGAATTAGCTCACTGAAACGATTCTTATTATTATAAAGAAGAATCTGAAGACACTAGTTGATCATTCCTAAAAATCGCCAATTAACCAAACGTAACCTAACTCAATTACCACCAATCCATTCTTCTAAGATACAGTGTATTTCACCTAACTTTGTTTCCCTGCAACAATGCAACTTTTGTAGAGTAGTAATAAACTACTGAATACACTGTCATAAGTTTCCTAAAGTATTGAAGAATATTTGACTTCACTAACGATTCTTGCTATTCTAAAAAAAAGTCTGAAGACACTAGTTGCTCATTCCCAAAAATCGCCAATTAACCAACCCTGACAAAACTCAATCACCCCTAATCCATTCTTCCACTAAACAACGTACCTCGCCAAACTTTCTATCTCCCTAAAGCCACGCAACTTTCGTACCACATTTTTCCAAAATCTCAAAGATAACAGAAACGCGCCAGACGCTAAAGTTAGCCGAAACACCCACCGTACAACATTAAAACAAAAACTCCCAACACACGCAAACAAATTTCCAACAGTCCATTACCTTCCAAAAATATCATCGTCCTAACTACATAACTTCTAACACCCGTACCTTTCCCCTTACCCGCTGCTATCTCTAACCTAGATTCGACTATCCAAGTCCAACCAGCCAGCCAGCCAGTGAATTCATTTCGCAGAGCGAGCATTACGATCATCGACATTTACCACGGCGGAAATTCGAGCCACGGTGGCCGCGTATTAGCGGTAAGGCGAGCTACACGGAACGCGAGACGAAAGCTGCATAAATAAGCCGAAGGAAATTTGCAATTATGAATCGAGACTAGAAATACACGGCTGCTGTCCCCGCCCCTCCCCCTCGCTGCCGCGCTATTCGTTGCGAGTGCATACCCGCACCAGCGAGTTCCCGCAGAGTTCCACGGAGGGTGTGTCGCAGGAAAAGTTGAAGGAAGCACAGCTGACGAGTATGCAAATGCGAGCCAGCCAACCGCCCCCGTGCACCTCCACGACCCTCATCACACGGTCCTCCCAGGCGTCGACGAAACAGTGCAATCCCTATGTGCGGATTCGCATTAGCGAGCAACTTTCTGCAGAGAGCAGTGTGGGCGGGCTAGACTACAGAGAGAGAGAGAGAGAGAAGGCATTGATGTTGCCGGCTGATTTCGCTGCGCGCTTAAATGCAGCCAGGGATGAATCGTGGCGGGCGTCTGCCGATTAATCAAATTGAATTTGAAATGAAGCTTGAACGCTTCGAGGTTTTCCTTCCACGAATGTGAAGTCCTTCCAACCGTTGCGCGTTGTCTGAATGCTTTGTAGTTTGCTTGTTGGATGGGAGAGGGACGAAGGATGCGTCGAGGTTCGTGTGGCGGGATGGATGGTTCCTTGAAAAATTCTGACTCTTTTTTTTGGGGTAGAATATGGTTTCGGTGGCATATGAGTTTAATTTAATTTACTGTTTTAGATTTGGGTTTTAATAAATTTGTGAAGAGTGAATGAGAGATCTCGAAAGTTGATCTGGATATTCCATTTGCTTAAGAAAAAATTGAATGGGTGAGAAGCAAAAAGAAAAGATGAAATTGTTGCTCAGGAATAGTTATTATAGTTTTGAAGAATAAATGCAAAACAGTTTTCTTGACTTCCCAAAAATAAGGGAAATCCCCTATGAATTTGCTTTTCAATTTTTGCCTCTTCAAACAACGTCACTTTATTTGTAAGAGGTATCTTGAGAAAAAATAATTGAATGGATGAGAAGAAGTAGGAAAAGATGAACCGCTGGAAAAAATTCATATACGTAGCTCCTTATTCGTTAAAATTATTGTAAAATTCTCGCTCAGGAATTGTTATTGTAATTTTGAAAATAAGGAAAATCTCCTATGGAATTGTTTTCTTAATTTTTGCCTCTTCAAACATCACATTAATCTTGATATTCGATTTGCTAAATATAAGAGGTGTCTTAAGAAAAAAACAATTGAAAGGATGATAAAAAGTAGTAAAATATTGATATAGCTCCTTATTCATTAAAATTATTTTAAAATTGTCTCTCAGGAATTATTATCATTTCAAAGGATCACTGCAAATCAATTTTCGTTATTTCCCAGAAATAAGAAAAATCCCGTATACAATTGCTTTCTAATTATCGTCTCCTCGAACAACGCCACTTTAAATAATTAGAACAGACGCAATAAAGAGATCACCACATTTCATTTCCGTCGAAATCGTTTCCGCAAGTCCGGACACGCGAACTCCATTTTCACGGAGAAACTTCAGCGAAGAGTAAGAAAGTCTCCTTTTGGATCAGTCACACGGCCGGCTGCCAGCCACAGCACCGCTCATTTCCATATAGGTTCGAACCATTTAGTTCAAACATTTCTTTCCATTCGCTAAAAGCCTCTCTCCCCGGGCCGCGTGGTCTTCTCCACGATGGCATCTAACTTACAATTTAAATAAAAGCAAACACACGTACGGACGTCAACCCTCGCATGACGTTACTTCGTATACTCTTTAGATACCTATTCCGACGCGAGAGAACTTTCAATGGGCTCCGAGATAGAAGACGTCCCCGACAGATTCCGGAGGGTGTGATGAATGTTCTTTAACCTCGCGGCTTTTCACTCTTCCCTTTTTCCCTCCGAGATCAATCGCGGGGCTTATTCTCGTTGAACGTTCGAGAGCTCAACGTGCAATAGCTCGATAAATGTTTCATCGTGGTGAATGATTATCGCGCGACTGGTGACAGCCTCTGTTATTTACCCTACTCTCGCGTGTTTGTTGCTCGAAACTGAAGCCAACGTGCACGATCGCACTTTCCATTCGGAATTTCGAATTAATTAACTCGGTGCAAATCTGGTTAAGCGGAAATAATCCGAAGCAAGCATTTTGTTTCTATTTTTACGAAAAATTAACGTTGATAGTGTTCTCCGTTAGGTGTTTAGAAATTAGAGAAGAGAATTTTTGAAAATTGGCGAAGAAAACTTTGGAATTTTTGAAAATTGGCGAAGAAAACTTTGGAATTTTTGAAAATTGGCGAAGAAAACTTTGGAATTATTGAAAATTGGCGAAGAAAACTTTGGAATTTTTGAAAATTGGCGAAGAAAACTTTGGAATTATTGAAAATTGGCGAAGAAAACTTTGGAATTTTTGAAAATTGGCGAAGAAAACTTTGGAATTTTTGAAAATTGGCGAAGAAAACTTTGGAATTATTGAAAATTGGCGAAGAAAACTTTGGAATTATTGAAAATTGGCGAAGAAAACTTTGGAATTTTTGAAAATTGGCGAAGAAAATTTTTGAATTATTGACAATTAGTGAAGAAAAGTAGTGTAATGCGATTCTAATTGAAATCACATTTATAATTTATGTTTTACTCATGCTTTGCTCTTACACTTCCTGACACGATTATTTGGTGCTTATCTCAATAACCATCATTGCCGAAACTTTCTTTCATAATTTTAATATTTTAAAAATTTTACACATGTGCTAGAGTGCCTGCAATATATGACCTGCTTTCTGATTAAAAAATCATTCGTCAACCATTTATACCAAATATTTTGCTGCAGAAAATTCTATTATTACAACGAAATAACTTCATCGTCGAATATTTTGATTAAATATGCTCCTCCTATTTTTATTCGTCAACCAAAATTTCAAACAAGACGTCTATTCCAGCACCACCGTTTCATCTATACAGAGCAAAGAAACTAGATTGCCCAGAGCTCTAAACACGATTCTATCCGTGCTCTATCAAATTGACTCCGGCTGTTTGGGCGTTTGGCTCTACGTATGGCCGAGGATGATCTTACTATCTGATCGGTCGAATTGCGAATTCGACTCGTAAAATTAACGAACCTTGTTGCTTCTCTCCCTTTCTCGCTACCACGCTCCGTCCCTTTCCCTCATCCTTTGCTGTCCCTTATTTCTTCTCTCTTTGCCAAAGATCGAATTCCTCCTTTGTGCGTTGCCTACAGTGCTTCGAGAACTATTCACCAACTTCTTTGTGCGAAGCAATCAGGAAGCCGGAGTATAAACGCTGGATACAACCGGCACGTGCCGTGAAATTCATTGTCTGCGTTGCTAACGGCGATGCATAGTGTTCCCTTTCGATTGCAGAATTTAAAGTAGCGCTGTAACAATTGCTCCGCTACCATGAACGTTTCTCACGTGTTCTGGACACCGGATACGACGATTCATCCAGAGAAATTTTCGTTTCTTCTCAATTATTCTACTCCCTTTCGAAATGTGCATTGTTCATATTAACATGACGTGTTGCAGCTTCGTGTCAAGCCTAGCCACGCTATTTTCCAGCGATTTTTATTCGACAGTTTCTTGTCTATTTCAGAGATGTCCATATGCAGCAAGTGTTTCATGAAACTCCGCGTTCGTACGCCTCGTTTCTACCCGCTCAAGGTGCTGATACTAAACTGATTTGTCCATCACGCCAGCGCACGCAGAAACAGGAGTAAAACAGTAATAGTACAACAGAAAACAATGGAGCGACTAACAAAAGTTAAAGTGTGTCGCTTTCACGACAATCGGCATTATATCACGTTCAACTTTACTCACCGTTAGCTTCTAAAATTAACAATATTCCTGCAATAACAGCTGATAACGCCTCTGATACCGATCTGACCCTTAACCCTTTGACGATTTAATAAAATTCCGAATTAGGGTAAAAAGAATTTACATTTCACACGTATTTTTCTAATAAACATTTGCATATTCAAATTCCCCTTTTCAACTTCTCTCCTAAGAGTCCCTCTCGAGTGAAACAGTCGAATATTTCACGCTGCGCCCGAGTCTCGCACGGGACAAACTGTCGAAGGGTTAACGCACCGAGGAGATTAAAGATTTCTTAAAATCCATCAAACTCCAAGTCCTATTAATCTAGACCACCCTTTCCCTCGTTTCCCCCAATAACATGTGCTTCCAAATGCTTTACCACCCTTCCTTCCTTTATCACCCCATATGTTCCCATAACTCATAACCGTTTAAATTCACAAAATCACCTTAATCATTCTCCATCCACTCTCGCCAAAGTGATACATTTACCCAGATATCTTGCTCGTCTTCTCAGGTAAATCGATGCCCGACATCGGCGTACACACTCACACACGTGTTCAGTTTGATTCAATAAATCAAAAGCGATTTCGTTAATTATGTACGTCATTTCCCTGGGAATGATCGTCCCGGCAATTAGGATTCTCGCGATTCTCTGTCGGCAAGCGATGCCCCCGTCGATCCTCCCCCACCAAACCCGCACAACGGAGCAAATTTCCCGACCTACGGTTCTATTTGAGGTTGCGCTAAGCAAGTTAGCACAACCCCAACGTATCGCGTTAAATTATGCTCAGAAGCAACGCGGCCTGTCGCGGATATGTACGTTACGCACACACGCGACACGTGTGCCGGGCGAGACCCTCCGAGCAACCATAATCACGGTCGAGCCTGCGTTTAAACGCGGTGGCCTTTTCAGAAACCGTGTACCACTGTCACGCGACCCATTACGCCCGCTGGAAAAAGGAAATCATCCGTCTCCATTTTCTTCACTTGTCGTATCACGAACCTAACCCCCTTGGAGAACAGACGAACGCCGCCGCCGCCGCTGCTCTCTGTCCAACGCGAAAACGAGCGAAACACGAAAACATCGAACGCGTTCCCGCGAAATCGTGCACCGGACGGGGTTGCATGTGCAGCAATGGCAGGAAACTGCTGGCATTAATGTGCACGTGTTGATGACTGGTTGCGGAATAAATTGCTCCGCTACGGTGGAACACTTTTCTCCGAGATGCATCGCGGCTCAGTTTCGTTTCGACTTTTGCTCGTTCCGTGAGGGCTGCCAGCTTTTGGTACGATTTTAAAATTTATCGGAGCTAACGAATGTGAAATTTATGGAGCTGATTCGAGCGATTTAGCCATTTATTCGAGCCAATAGATATTTTAATTTGTGTAAATTTTCCTATTTTTCTGTAGCTACCAACCTTTTCTGATATTACAAATAATAATTGCATATGATAATTAAAATAATTCTGAAGGATTTAAAGATTACCTACTTTTATGCTTTGAAGCTTTTCGTCTACGTTAATCACTTATCATACTTCTAAGAAGCTCCTGATTAATTATTGTACAATTTCAAATATGCAAATTTTCACAAATACGAATAATATTTAGTACGCAATTCGTTTTTGAATTCAACAGATATTCTTCTCGATGTCGAAATAAAATTACTAATTATTTTTCAAAAACGAAATCTTCAAGAATGTCCAATCGCGATTTAACACAATAATTCCAAGCCATCTGTGATATGAGCTACTTAAGCTGCTGTTGAATTAAGTACTAAACGGCGTGGTTGCGTTTAGAAGTGGTTCAATTAATCGTCGAACTGTGATCATTGGATATAGCGACGATGACGAATCAAACAGCAGCGATTTGACAGTGACGCGTCTAATTAAGCCGACACTATTTAATGATCGAACGCTGATATAACGACCAGTTAACGGAATTACACTCTGCTTAATGTATCTACTGTCTGCCTAATAACCATCTCCCTTTGTGATATATCGTTCATGCTTGTGTCATGTCGTAATCGATCGTCATAGACGTTCCTGGTCGAGTACATCAGCTTGCTTACGTGTAATTGATTCGACGGCTAAGTTTTCAGCATGGAATAACATCGTCGGAGCAAATAGCAAGAAAATTAATTACAAGGAAAATTGATTACGAACCAATTGATTCTTCTGCTTCGATGAACTGTTTCGTCCTTTATCTCTCAATTCTACGAAATTCCATAAGAAATACAGCCAAAAATATTTCAAGTAGAAGTTCTGTTAATTTTTGCAATAACGAAAATTACAGAATTAACAAAATTTGATACTTCAATATTCAATACTTAATCTTGTTGGTCTTGTGGGATCTGAGAAACCTAACTCCATAATTTTTATTAAGTTTACAAATTTCGCAATTTTTACAACCTTCGAGTTTACTAAATTCGCTTGACAAGTATTTTATCTTTTTCTGAAATATATCTTCAAGTATTGAATAAACGGTTTACACTATTATTGACGTAATTTCGAAAGCAAAAATTGATCTGGAGTGTCTTAGATTATGGTAGACTATGGTAGTGTGAAAAAAAAATTCACTAGGCTACCGTAGAGTCGAATATAAGTGCGAAATGGTGACAGAGGACGGAGACTTTAACGCGGCAAGCAAAAGGTTTCACGCCAAAAACGAGGACCTTGTAATCTGAACTCGACAAAACGACAATGAACGGACGAGGAGGTCGTATTGACGGCTTCTCCTTGGAGAGAACGGTAGCTGGTGCTCGGGGGCGCTCTGGGGCCTATAATCATGCGTCTTGATTAGTGCCGAGCGCTCAGTGATCATCCCGGGTCTCTAATGCTTCTCTCCCGTGCGTCCTAGTCCTCTCTAGTCCTTGCCGTTCTTGGCTCCTTCGTAGACGAAACTTAGTAATATTCCTTGCCCGGGATCGGCTACCAGGTGACTCGAATGACTCAACATTCTCCTCCTCTTGATCAATATTGTCGTCTGATCTACTCGATTTTTCAGATATCTTACTTTAAATTGCAGATTTTGTTCAAATTCTTTTGTCCAAGTGTGCAGTGACTTTTGTTGAAATAAAGAGATAATTATATACGCCAATATATTTTTCATTAATTATTCTAATTTCGAAGTTCCTTGCATACGTATCTGGGAGGGTCAAATATACACAGTGACTCACATTAATATTCGGTCACCCTTTAGAACAGTATAATTTTTTAAAATTGGACCTAATAGCTAATTTTTTTTTTTGAGAAATTAGAAGGATTAGTACACTAGATGACGCGTGCAAAACATTTGGAAATACAGTAAATTCTCTACAAGTGTCAGTCAGTTTGGATTCTACAAGTGTCAGTATAGATGATCCTACGCCTAGGTCTGCGTCATTGCTGCGCCTATGTTATCTCGCTCGCTGTCAGTCAAACGTGTAACGCTACACCACTCGGTTTCTTTTACGAGATTTCACGGCTCGACAATTCATAATAGAAAAATATAATTTCTTTAATTTTACTTTTTTTCATCTGGAATTTTTTTTAACATGTTGGTGAGATTTTTCTGATGAAAATGACATCAAATTATGTCGTGTTTGATTTTCATCAGAAAAATCTCATGGATATGTTAAGAAAAATGTCGGGATAAAAAAACGTAAAATTAAAAAAGTTGGTATTTAAATCGCTTGGTTGCCTCGATTCACGTTTCATCCTCATCTTTTATTCGCTGTCCTTGTCTACGTTCGGCAAACTACAAAGGCGGACGCGAGGCTCGAAAACGTAGTCCCTGACTCTACAAGTGTCAGGTTTAGATTCCTTGCGGACTGACACTTGTGGAGAATTTACTGTATTTGCAATTTGTGGGAATCGCAAAGAAAATTGTAAAAGTCACCGTTTACAACTTTTTCATCGGAGCTTGTAATGAAAATTTAAAACATACGTAATTAGAAATTAGTCTAGAGATTTTGAAATCAACTAATTTTCATAAATTTGCTTTAATAAATGTGCAAGAAAGTAAGAAAATGGTAAATTTGATTATACTTATAGACACGTTGTAATTTCTTTGTTTAGGTAGTTTGAAAACTAGAATGTTTAGTTGATTGCGTTTCGTTGTCAGAAATGTAAGAACAATGGCGTTACGTTTGTACTAATTGTATACAGGGATTTGCAATCTTCCTCAGATTCACGACAAGAAAATAATAATTAGTACACCCGATACATGATGCTGATAGCGTTTGCTGGAAGAGGTATATGTGTGCGCAGAAGATAGACGGGTGTGTATACGAAGCGACGTTCTAGAGCGCGGATGAGCCTCGAGGAAACCATTATAGACTCGTGTTCTCGCTCGATCCTTCTATCTGTCTCTCGCTCTACTTACAATCGCTTCCTCTTTAATGCAGGAGATAACCCCGGGCGGTACATATTCAAAGAAACGAGCATCAGAATTACTCGATGTATCCTGAAACCTTGCAAACCTTGATCTGATGAATTCTAAAATTTGTCACAACTAGAAATTCGATAAAAAAAACATTCAAGATTCACATAAATATCTGTACATGGGCAAAAAATTATAAAAATTAAGGCTTTCTGTCGTTAAACCTTCCATTCGATTATTATACCTTCAAAGGGAAGAATTTTCGACCGATCTAACCTGTTGGATTGGCGTTTAATCGGAGCGTGTGACAAACTCGCTCAAATGTATAGTCGATGGAAGAAATATAGCGAAGAAATATAAATATAGTATTTTCCGTAGGCGTGGTAGTCGTACTGGTCGAAATTATTTTTTGGTAGGGCGTTCAATCGATTATTGCCTAAAAATCGTATAAATTTCGAAAGTTCGACCGCAATGAGTTAAAGTAGCGGCGCGGATAAACGCACTTTGTTTCTCGATTGGGACTAAATTGAAACTAAACCACATTTCATACAACACTGACTGAGATTTCGAGACCCTGTCTTCTCAAGTTTCTGAAAATTCGCTCGAAAATGTAAATTTTGACACCTAAGCGAACTTACAACCTCGCTATATTTCTTCCACCGACTATACCTTTAGTACGTTATTCCAGGACCAACTGGGTGAACTTTTCTGTACTTCTTTACTCTGCCTTCTGAGGCTCTCTGTACTTCTGTGGCCTTCTGTACTTCTCTCGTAATGATTCGTCCGCGAGAAGAAGGCAAAGCACAGTGTTTTATGCTCTCTCTCTCTACTCATTCCTCCATCACCACACGCACTGTCGCTATTGGTCGACGACAGTGACGAGGACAATGCGTGTGGTGGTAGAGGAGCTAACAGAATAACGCCGCAAAACACTGTATCTTGCCTTCTTCTCGCGGACGAACACTACGATCGTCGAAACTGTGATAAATCTCATTTCACTATCGAATACCTTCACCAGCCGTTCACCGCGTCTTCATGAGGCGGCTAATTCGATACACTTCCCGATCGGTTTTCAAATAAAGCCGACATCCAAGTATCCCGGGCTGGAAGTCGAAGGGGTGGCTTCCCGATAGGTAACCAAGCGTAACCACGAATAGTTGTAACCAGCGCTAAGTGGAGTCGTAACTACGCGGACTCGTGGGTCTGGAAAGTCCTGGCAAAGCGCAAGATTAAGCAAATCGACGGTCGGCCGGCGTTTAAGGTCCTGGTCAATGGCGCGGAAGAGACGCGGAAGGAGGGCCGAGTAAGCAGGTTATAGCGGCGCTCTCGCTGCTACAGATGGATAGGTAGATAGAGGCTGGTTTGGGTGGACCAAACTGATACAATTAGATGTGATCTTAACGCCATAACTCAGGGCTAATCTCGGGGTCTAGCCAAGCCTGGCTGAATTTCGCCTTCCGGCCAAGGCGCGACTCACTTCATTATTCATCCCGTTTCTGTTGCCGGCCCAGTTATCTCTCGCTATCCGAACCGGATGTACCGTACCAACCTACCGACCTATCGACGCCAGGACGTGCCGAGCCTCGCGAGTTCCCTCACGTTCCACCACCCTTCCAATAGAATTCCAAATCGAAACAATTATCTGCGGTGCCCGTTCTATTGGGGCACAGGTGTGACGTGGACCGCGGTTCGACGCAGATCAGGTGTTAAGTGGATGATTCTGAAGAGACAGTTTCTTGCAATTAGAGGTTGATTGCTCGAGCTGATTGGGATATTGTGGTGTGTGATTGAGAATGTTTAATAGGAATTGAAAATTGGAAATTACAAGGATCAATATTTATGACTGCCTCGGCAAATTAATATAGAGAAAAATTGTTAATAATAGTATTTTGATGCTTATGTGAAATGAGGTTGGAAAAAATTAACTACAAAAAATTGAGGCCATTGATGGAAAAAGGAGCACAAAGCTGAAAAGGCAGTTTCTTAGAATTACAGGTCGATGGTTCGAGCTGAATGAGATCTTGTGGTGTGTGATTGGGTTGAGAAATGTGCAATGGGAATTGAAAATTGGAAATTACAAGGATCAATATTTATGACTGTCTCGGCAAATTAATTTAGAGAAAAATTGTTAATAATAGTATTTTGATGTTTATGTGGAACGAGGTTGGAAAAAATTAACAATGCAATGGGAACTGAAAATTGGAAATTACAAGGATCAATATTTATGACTGTCTCGGCAAATTAATTTAGAGAAAAATTGTTAATAATAGTATTTTGATGTTTATGTGGAACGAGGTTGGAAAAAATTAACAAGAAAAATGGAAAAAGGCCACATAGGCTTATGTTCAATCTCTTACATCTCTTTCGGATTTAATCGTATTACTTTTTATTAAGTAATAGGGTAATGAAAACTTCGAAATCGATTTTCTTGAAATGGCACTTTGTCGAATCTGTCCTTTTTCCATCAAACGTCTCAATTGTGAACTGAAAGGATTAGCATAAAAAACAAATTATCTTTTACTAGCGTACAATACATTTGCAATATTGCGATATAGAGATTTAATAGATGTAATTGTTTTTCGAATTTGAGGTTAAGATCGTATTACGAAGTTTGACGTTAGGATAATGAAATCGATAAGATTTTAAACGAGAACGTCAGAGAGCAATCAAACTTCATAATCTTGCATCGTCCGGTGACAAAGTAAATGTACATTCCTGGTCGAAGCTCGTAATGCAGGGACTGTTTGAAAGGGGAACAGTCGACACTTTTTCCCTTTAATAAACCATAACTCAGCCCGCCGTGAAAACGAGAGTCACGTTAAAATCTCACCCGTGGAAGTCTGTCCGCTCGTCGGTTATTGACTGACTTCGTTTATGTACTCTCGTTTTACGATGCCACTAAAGTCACAGGAAGGCATTCGGAATCGGTCTGTTAAAAATAAAGCGGTTATGTCTCGTCAAACCTTCTTCGTGCCTTATTTCGTCCGACGTTCCACCACCCAGTAAAGAAGAAATTAAACTTTTGTAATCAACAAAAATTCATTTGGAGAGGCAAATGAAAATTTTTATATTTTAAGTAGTATAACTCGACGAAGCGAATTCTTAGATTCTAAGTAGTACAAGTCAATGCTTCGACGAGATTCCAAGCAATAAATCTTCAATGAATGATTTTAGATCGAATTTTGATTTAAAAATTTACTTAGAAATGGAATATTTTAGAAGAACAAGATTCTCAGATTAAATCGTTGTTAGAAAAAGATTCCAGCAACCGCTAGCGAATCGCTCGGTGACTGAGATCAATTTGCTCTGCGAGCAAGTTAGATGGCTTGGAAGAGCACGACGATAGTTTCTGACCCATTTACCCAAATTTAGCGAACGTTCAGACGGAATTAAATGTCCTGAACGAGTCGCGAAAGGAAAAGGAAAATTTCGTTGGCGATAGGGTGGAGGATAAAGAACTAATCACGGGTGGACAATGGTTGGAGAACGTTTCTGGTCAAGAAACAGTAGTATCTGATTGCAGTCATGTATTCAGTGCTACACTTTGAACTTTCTATTACTGAGAAATTAGAAACACCTTAATTTATCTATGAAAATAGATTTTTGTAGAGATCGAAAGTTGTAGATTTTCTTGGATAGTGAAAAATGACTAAAATATCTAACTCTATAGACTTTTTCATTACTCTATAAAACCATCAATAGTTTATTGCCATCAACTTATTCTACTTAGAAAAAAGTCTCTTCGATTACCTCATCATCCCATCAAACCTTCCATTCCCTGAAATTTCATTCTACAAAAATACTAATATTTCATAGCTAGGAGCACATTGCACTAAAGAAGAAATATGCACCAAGTGCCTCCAATTATATTCAACAAAACTTCATCAAATTTTTCACTTCTCTACAACTTTAAGTTGTTACTTAAAATGTAACTTTGTAAAGTGTAACTTTTATTGTTAGTCTTTTAAGAAAAATCAACACCACACTCTTCAACAGTAACAGTACCAAAAAAAAAAAGAAGAAGGAAGAAACTTACTCTTTAACAAAACTTCATCAAACCTTCCACTTCTCAACAATTTCATCCTCTAAAAAAAATCACCACCATTATCCTCAACAGCAACAACACTAAAAAAAGAAAACAGAATAAAGAAGAAGCTCACTCTCATCTTCTTTTCTTCATCAACCAACATCTCTCGCGAAGAACTCTTAACAACAAAGAGCTCACCCTCGTTCCCCGATTCCCGACGAAACGCGACCGGATTTTTACCGCAAGTTTTGCAGCATTCCAAACCCAACCAATCAGGGTAACGCTCGAACGTCGCGTTCCCGTTCCTCCCGTTTTCTATTCGGTCGTCGCGCCTCGTCGCCGCGAATTTCAGCTACCTGTGGCTTCGCCTAGTCTCACCGTTGGAACACGACAATGGCGCGAATTAGCGCTGTCGCGCATACATACGTCATATCGTCTGTATCATCAGCATTTGATGGCGCGGAAGGCGCGGCGGCAGCCCACGGTTGCCTAAGGGAAGCGCGGCTAGCCGCTTTGTACCATCAGGGTGATTATATTGCTCTTCGAGTGAGAAACATCAAGTCACATGAGCAACCGAGGGATACAGGAGGGAGAATAATGAACGCCACACGACGACGCGCGGCTGTACAGTCGGCCGACTCGTGTATTCAACGCGTCGTTGTTTCGACTCCCGGTTCGAACACAGGGACGCGTCTTTTGTCGGTCTAAAACTGTTGAATGCGGATACCGTGCAGGAGGTATCGCCGTTCTTCGCCTCTCTAATACGCCAGAGACTCGAGACAATGCGCAATAACGAGTCGAAGGTCCGGAATTAGCCGGTGAAGAAGATGTGACACGCCACTCGACGTCGAGTCGTTGTTGAGTGGCGAAATTAATGCGGTAGGTGGGTAGGGATAGTTTCGGCGAAAGATACACGGAATTATCGAGTGCCTTTCTTGCGTTTCGCGAAGGTGTCGGGGGTGAAAGTGATAGGGCGATGAGTATTCCGGAGGTTTGAGGGTACTTTGGTGGTTTCAATTGGGAATACTCTCTGACACTGTTAACCCTTTGGCTACGGCAAATTTTAGTACACAACGCGCGTGGCAAATTCAAATATTCCACAACTGCCGCAAACTTTATTTTTCAGCCGTGTCATTTTAAAATTTGTTTCACTGAATTAACGTGGAAGAGTGCAGAGGATCAAATTAACGCTTGAATTGATAGAAGTGCGCCAAGAGGCTCCAATAGCACGATACGAACAAATTTTCAAGGCGCCTATAGGCACCAATAGTAGTGAAAGGGTTAATTGGAGTTAAATTGGACACGTTTTTAGAAGTGTACAACTGTACGATTAATTCTTACGACTTCAGGAAAATTGTACTTTTTAAGGAACTTGAGTATTGGGTTGAAATAAAAAGTTAGTATAGTGTGTAAAACTACCTGGACAAGTTCATCGCTCAGAAATATGACAATTTCTGGGAAGATGGAATTATGAAACTATCTCAAAGATGGCGAAATATAGTGGAACAGAATGGTATGTATGGTTGCATAAGTCTACGTATAAATATCTAAACATTGCCTTCGAATTTTAAAATCTCGAGAAATTTCGAAAGTACTCATTTAAAAGAACAATTGCAGAACAGGTCACAAAGAGTGATAACCAATTCTTCTCCGTGAATGTTAAAAAAATTACCGATTAGGTCTAGTTAATAAACTTTGAAACTTCCCTTCGCGATCTAAATTAGCAATACATCACAGACCAAATACGACGAACACGACAATCTCCTCTAAAATTCACGAACATCACCTGAAGCAATCGCACACGTCCTCCTCGTCTGAAAAGGGACAATCTTCGTTCAACGTTCAGACGTTCCATTTAAATACCCCCGATGCTCGGTTGATTACAGGGTAACCAGGCGAGTTGATAAAATCAGACAAATGGAATGCACTCGCAGATAGCCCGCGGTAACTCGCTTTCTTTAATCCGACATCCGAGCTGCCTCGCCGTAGCTTCCTTTTCAGAGGGAGGTGCTGCTCCTCGCCTGTTTCTCTCTGCTCCACCCCATCGTACAGCTACTCCTCCCTCTTCCCCACCTCCGTCCCTTTCTTTATCAAGCCGCGGGAGAAACGTTTTGCGGTAACGTCGCCCGTGACGCTGGCGGGCTGTGTTTTTTTTTTCTTCTTTACGATATTATTTATGATATTAATTTTGCCCCGGTAAAGGCAACCCCTGCGGGAGTTGTAAAGCGGGACCGAGACGCTCCTCTCTCTCTCTTCCTGCGATATCATTGTCTCTGGAGCAGGCAACGGCGTACCGCGGCCAAAAGGGAGGGAAAGAAAGGGGTTCCAGAAACGGCGTGAATAGTGGCCCTCTTCTACACAGAGCAAGAGTGGAAGGAAGACTCTCGCGCCGTTGGTGTTCTCCGCCTGAAAAGAGGAACTTCTCCACGACTTCTATCTCTGTCTCACTTTCTCTGCTTCGCCGTTCTAGCCGAGGTTCTCTCGAGGTGGATTGTTCGAGAGAAGCCGGCGAGAAGAGGAAGAAGAGGGTCCACGGTGTCATGTACGGGTGTCGTCTGCGAGAAATCTCGCGACGAGCCGAGAAAATTCCTACCAAGTGCCGCGGCATCCCTTTGAGTGCCGACGAGAGGACTTCTCGCAATAGTTTCCGCGGGAATTAGCGGGGAATACCGAGACCTCTGCTTTAGAAGCCGTAAAAGGACGACGGCTGGCTTGTAATTTTTCAGCGCTGAACGACGAGCACTAACGAGTGCCGAATTATTCTTTACGTGTAGTAGGATAGAATTAATTTGGATTAAATGGATTATCCATTTATGACCCTATTTTTATGGTCACACAGTGTCGCAGCGTCGACGGTTTATTGGCGACGATTAAACGACGCGGAGGAACTTCACTCGTTGAAGTCCCAGTCGAAGGTGTGGAAAGTGAATCAAGGATACAGTTGTGTCTATGGTTGCGATGTGAATCCGTGTATGGTAAGCTACGAAAATGTCTCCTTGAGTGTTCGACTCCCTATTTTTATGATCACACAGCGTCGCAGCGTCGACGGTTTATTGGCGACGATTAAACGACGCGGAGGAACTTCACTCGTTGAAGTCCCAGTCGAAGGTGTGGAAAGTGAATCAAGGATACAGTTGTGTCTATGGTTGCGATGTGAATCCGTGTATGGTAAGCTACGAAAATGTCTCCTTGAGTGTTCGACTACGAAGTCTCTTTAAAATGTAAGTAACCCCCTTTTCCTGCCCTTCTCAGAGCGGGAGTGAGGGCACTGTCTAAGTCTAAGTATGGAAGGTTCGATGGGTCGCGGAAAATTCCTCCAGGTCGACTCTTAACTACAAGGACCGTTATACACATGTTTTAGCCGACCTTTCGGAAATACCGAGTTTATGACCTGGTCGAGTATTAAGACGAACGAAACGAAATTCTAAAGCTATTGTGTAAAAACTACTACTATCGCGAAGGCACAAATTGCCGGTTATAGAAAAAATAAGACTCTGAAATTATTAACGAAAACTAAACACGAAAATAAACTGTCTGTCACGTCCATGTCATAAACTAACCTTCGAGAAACTTTAATTACGGTGTTCCGTATCGGACGGAACACACAGTGTGTAAGAAGAGTAATTTGATTTATGTACTGACATGCTTTTTTTAAATTTTAAACGTTTTAGATGTTTCACTTGTTTTGAAGAAATATTTTTTAATTATCCGTTCCACTGTAATAAATTATTAAATTCAGAGTTTAGGAATTCTATTGTGTACTGTACTTGTAGCAAGAAACATACTAAGATATGATTACGCTTTCTCTATTAGGTGAAATGATTTAATTCCTTAACATTTCATTTAATAATAGTCAGCTGGTGAATAATCAATTGTTTAAATAGGCAATTTATTAAGATCTTCATTCTGGTCCTTGTTTCGCAATAATTTCATACTCAACGTACTAAAAGTGTAACACTTACCAAACTCCGTTGTTAGGTTATGTCATACATAATTTTCGTTCTTCTTCTTTGACTCTTTATATCTACAAAAATTCTAGCAAACGCGTCTTAATGTAAAAATTTTGCCCCTTGTATAATTCTGTCCACTCTGTATCATCTATTACATAAATTTTCCAACATAACCTCGAAACACTATTTTCGATCGAATCCACTTAATTTTTAACTCGGATATCTCCGACAAAATAGCCGCTGGCCACCGAAGATTCGAAGAATACCCTGGGCAACTACCACTCGAGAGAGGAAGTTCGAGCGTCGATACGTACAGTGCTCGATCGAAGATTGCCCGAGGGCGAACGGGGGTTAGTCGCCCAGGGCGCGGGGAACGCCGCGAGTAAATCCAACTCCCACGGATAAGTAAAATTTAAAACCGTTCCCCCTCGTCCTCAAATTACTTTCCGGAGGTGGAGGGAGGCGGGTAACAGTAGGACGGAGAAGCGAGACCGGATGACGGTTCGCGAGATAAAAGCGAGTACCGCTGGGAGCTTCGGTTGCCACCGAAAGCTCAAGGCCGCATTAATCTCGGTAATTACGTCACCTCTGTTTATCCCCCCGTTTGTTTCTCTTACCCCCTCTCTCGTCGCGCGTACCTTTTTCTTTGTCCCGTGCCCTTTTCCGTGCCGCGGAGTCTCGGATCTTCCGCGGTCGAATCACTTTCGGGAACACCCTCGAGTAAGCTCGAGGGCACAGCTAAAGGGATGACGGAGCGGTGACATTTTTCATCTTGTCCTTAATGCAGCCGGGAAGTAATTAAGAGGCGTCCGCGAAAAAGGCAATTAGACATTGTAACCTGACAGAATAGCGTCAATAGGTCTGGTTTGGTTGCTCGTGGAACGAACGACGGGTGGAGGCAAATTGCTCCGCGAAACTCCGGGAGAATCTTGATGACGTTTGTGCTACTTGCAAAGGGTGGATGGGAGAATTATTGAATGAAGAGGAGCAGCGAGGACGTTTGTCGCGTAAGTTGCAGAAGTGGAGGAGGATCGAATGTTGCGAAGAATGCAACAGCGGTGGTGTTGAGCGTGAAAGGAAGCGGCGGAAGGGTGGAAAAAGAGGGAAGAGAGGTGTGAATGTGGAAAGGATTTAAGGGAGTAATTAGAGGGAAGCACTATTATGAACGAGTCAGTGAACGACTTGAAAGAAAGAAACACTGACTCCTATTTGCTCGGGTGTACAGTACTTTAGTCGAGACGATACAGCATTAACGTTCGTGAAAGCTACTTAGAAACACTTCAGACCTAGATTCCACATTTTTCTTTCCCTCTTTTCCTTATTTATTCTTCTCGATCTTTTCGTTATTGCAACTGTTAACCTTCTTACTTTTATGCAAAATATACAAATTTACGAGGAAATTGTTCTAAACAGAGCGAAAGGTAAATTTCTCGCTAAACTCGAGAGAATTTTGACGATGTTTGCGTTACTAGCGAGAGGAATGAGAATTGAATTGAGGATCTGCGAGAATGATAGAATAGTTGCTCTAAATAGCAAAATTGTGACAATTCCAAGAAAATATCGTAGTACATAGTTGGATGGATTTGAATGAAAGATCCTGATGCTTGGAATATTTTGCATAGTTGGCGAGTTAGGTGAAACAGTTTATCGGTAACCGAGCGACTGGCAAGCGTGATTAGATTTCGTTCGCTCTGGATGTGGAAAGGAGCAGCCCTTTGCCGAGCGATGTTGTTGGAACCACGTTTTCCCAAGAGAAGGGAAGAGGTTACAGGGAAGGCAGCGTTATGGTAGACCGCAAAACCAACAAACGATATGCGCCAGGAGACTATGGGCCACGTATGGCGAGCATTCTTACATATGTAGAGACGAAAGCATGCACGGTGGATTTACATCGACGTAACATCCTGGCACAAACATAACAAACATCTTAAAATTAAACTATTTAGTGTAAACTAAACATTAAATCGTCTCAAAATAAAGGTATCATGGCTTTAAGGTTGCATTGAACTATAATAAAAAATCAGAAATAAAATTGACTTGAAATTTAATATTACATTAGGGGAGAGTCGTGCAGTACCGGCCACTCTAAGTTTTTGTACTATAACTTGGGCCAATGTTGGTGAAAATGAAATTTCAAAAAAGTAATTCGTAGTACAAAGGGTGCTTAATAAAAGGGGACAAATGGTTTTTCTTAAATTTTCTCATAAAGATAAATAATTTGTAGAAATAGAAAAGTTGTAATTTGCAGCGAACGAAAAATTGTCGGCCAGCTACTTAGTTGGTAGATTTGAAGGTCTAAGTAATAAAGAATGTTAGTAAAAATCATTTAAAAATAGAATAGAACTTTTATTTAGGCATCGATATTTTCTTGATCCGTACACTCCACGTGAGCCCAACCATTGCAGCTATGAAAAATAACTTTTGTCGTATGGAACACCAGCTTAAACGTTGAACGTCTTAGAACTCTGGTAATACTGAAGAAAAAAGAACGTCGTCGGAATACGTTTTAAACGTTGAACGTCTTAGAACTCTGGTAATACTGAAGAAAAAAGAACGTCCCCGGAATACGTTGCTCAGGGCTATAGTATTCATTTGTTTTTCCATCAATAATGCAGTGAACTGACAGTATAAGCGAGATCTAACTTTGGCCGGTACTGCACGGCTCTCCCCTATACAAATGAATTTTTGTTAATTTCACATTTAATTTAATTTAATTTAACTTTTTTTTTGTTTGCAACTATCGATATTTCGTTTACACTCAATTTTTTATTTCGTATACAAGTGGGTCTATACACATCGAGATAAATAAATAAATTTTTACAAACAAGTTTTTTGAAATAAATAACTTTCTGTTTTTAAGGAAGAAGCAAAGTGCTATTGAGATAAACTTTGTTTGACACTGGAAGATTGTAATTTGAAGAATGCAATATGTAGAGGTACATTTATTTCTGTTTTTAATTGAAAAGTGTTTGGACGTTTTCGAAGGCACCGATCGTTGCGCGCTAATGCGCGTTCCAGTAAATTCGTACGGGGAGCACAAACATAGGAGGGGTGTGTTTCGAAGCAAATTGCCCCTAATTCAGCAATAGCATAGCTTAACCACAAAGCTAGCTAATACAACGATTAGACGCCGTGTACAAGCCAGCGACGTTTGCTCGGGGCGATGCTTCGACTCGCGTGAAATCGATGCACGTATTGCTTACAAGGCCGAATGCCATTGCTTCGAGCTTTCGTGCGCTTAAGAAACCTTTGAGAATTCTGACGAAACGTAACGAAATTCCTGACAAAATGAAATCTATGAAATATCTGGAAATATGTGGACTTGGTACTGTTAGATTACAACCCTATTTTCAGTGGCATATTGAAGTTAATAATTGCAGTTCTCAAGGATTCAGATTTAGTCATTTCTATGATTGCTGCGAGTTGAAACATAATTACTGAAATTACTTTAAAATTCGAACGAGACAAATTATGCTTAAAAATGTCTATAAAATACCCCAAAATTTCGACCTCTCCGCCAGAGAAGGCGTCGACATAAAGCTTCTGTATTAACTAATGCAGAATAAGTTATCTGCTGCAAACTTTACCAGGATAAATGTCTATAATCCGTAGCCCACTAGTAACCTAAATCATTAGGAAGAACCCCAAAATTTCCACCTTTCTGCCAGAAAAGACATTGACACGGAGCTTCTAAATTAACTAATACAGAGTAAGTTAACTTCTGCAAACTTTCCCAGGAGAATTCTACCAACTGATCAGGCAAAAATATATTGGCATTTCCAGAACGAGAAAATAAAATTTTAACAAGCTACCAATAATTCTAAAAATCACAGTTACATTTTGCAAAATATACATCTTCAAAGGGCAAACACTTGGCTTGCCCAATTCGCAACCCTTCGGTAACAAGATCAAAGTAGGTATTCTTAATCAACGATGATTCAATAGATCCCGAAGTTCACGCAAGTTGGTAATTAGAAAGCCATAAGCTTCATCGAAACCGCGAAGAAGATCGAACAGTGGGGTATATCCCCCCGATTCGAAGACGCACCTCAGATTTCCGAAGCCATCTGGTTCTGGTATTTCGTAGCTCTAGGTATCCTTAAGGGCCTGTCCACAGGGCAACGGTCAGTCGTTGCGGTCAACTACACAGCTTGTCTGACTCGCCTTCGTGCTTCGGGTCCTTTGGTGATTAACGAGAGGTCAAACCTACCGCCACCCGAAATACGAGCAAATACTCTCTCTCTCGTGAAATTGGGTTCCAAAGCGAGTCCTGATTGAGGTGTCTACCATTGCGGCCTCCACTAGCCTGACTACTTCATCCTAGGCCCAGACTATCCAACAACGAACGTGAGGAAACGCGATCACGCGGGGTGTGTAATGTACACGAAAGTTCAATATTCTATCGTCCACTATGTTCAACCTCACAGTGACGTTGTTTAAGAAAATTGGAAGTAAATTGGATATTTTGCCACTTTTTTAATTAAATTTGAGGGTTGTTAGACAGAAAGACCGTGGGATCCTGAGATTGTTATCGTGATAATGATAATTTTTGTAGCGTGTAAGATCGTAGGATCTTGAGATTATGATCGTGATACCTAATGATCAATTGTTTGGAGTGTGTGACTCGATACTTCGTCAGTGAAGAGGAAGAGTGATGGCACAATTTAAGATTGGCAGATTGGCGATTTAATTAGCGTTGAGTTCATATAGAAAAATAATTTTTCTAGAAATTTACCATGACTTCTATCGAAGTACCTGCGGTTTCAATTTTTATCGAAAAGCAGTCATCTTTATCTCTCGTCCACCATACTCACTTCACTTGGCTTTGTGTGACTTACTTTCCAAACGATTCTAGAGGCAAAGAACACTCCCAAGCACTCCCTGAAAGCATTTTCTGAAAGTTCCTGCAAAGAAATGTAAAATTGTTTTCAGAAGCGTAAAAATACAGATTATTATTTTGCAGGGGACAATTTCAATTAAAAATTTAAACGATATTTCTATTAATTCAGTTTTTCCTCAAATTTGATTTTTCATTAACAAAGTTTCACGTAACTCTAGTCACCACACTTTTCGATCAAACCTCCTACACAATCCAGCAAACAATATTCACACGCGTCGCATGACACATCGAGCAAATAACCCTAAATGTTCCGTATCCATCACACGGCGAAACAAAGCCTTAATACCTAAAGGAAGAGGAATTCTGAAGGAGAGCACAAATGCCTGGGCTTTCTAAGAAGCGAATATTCGTTAGCACGGAAACCGGGGACCGGAGTTTATTAGTCAATATAGAATGCTTAGCGTCATATCCCATCAAACAGAAAGCCAACGAGAAGAAAGAGGTTCGTGCGAGGCTGCCACTTTATCGGATTAGTCAGTCGCGGTAAAAGCGTCCCGGAAAGCATACCCCTCCAATTCGTTAATTTCCTCGGCCTTGGGCGTTTCTTTCGCGCTGATATTAATTGGACCAGGCATTCACGAGACTCTCCCGATCTCCGGGAATATCGTAGATGTCGTTCGCTATAGACCGGAGATATATCTTGTCGCTCGGTTTTCTGGCTTGAGACAAACAGGAGACCGTAAGGTGAATACGAAGTTACGCTTCTGCGATAACAATTACGTACGGAATTCATTCGATTTGGCTATTAATGTTCTCGCGTATTGATTAGAGCAGCAGGAAGGGTGATATTGTAGTTTAATGCGTATATCTCGCTTAATGGAGATAATTTAATTTCAAGCTTTGCAAGTAAGTAATATGTTGCGAAATGAATAATTGATGGTAATTTATTTCGTAATTGGCACAATTTTCTCTTCGTTGCAAAATCTAGCATAGTTTCGCTGAATTAGTCTCGAGCGATGTCAAGTATCAGAATTATTTCCTTCGCTATGCATAGAGAACATCAGTTCATTCTGTAATAAAATTCGTTACTACGTAAACCATCGTAAATTAAAAAATATTCTAGAATGAAATATTTCAAATTAAAATAAACTTTGCCTTAAGATTTATTTATCATCACAATATAGAAATGAAAATTTAGCTTTCAGAAAGTGTCACTTTCCTTGTCCTTCTTTGAATGAAAAGTGAGCCTATATCTGAACAAACTTCAACTTACAAAGATATGCCTCTGTATCTTCGTTTCCTTCCACCTGTTACAGATTTTGCAATTATTTATTGGTATCCCTTGAGTTTGCTCGATCTATTCAACGAATTTACGAGATCCTCGTGAACTGGAGGAACCTCATCTTAAACAACTTGGGGAAAAGGATTATTTGTGAACATAATCCTTCAAAGTACTCTTCAGTTTTGCTCTCCCTTTCAGATCCGATCCATGAAGCCTTTCTAGACACGACACATCTGTCTATCTATCGTTCTAACTTAGTCAGCGTATAAATCTCGATGAACTACTCGGGCACAACATTCTACACTCTTGAAACATCAAGAAAACCCAAAGAAAAAAGTCGATTTTTCAAAACCTCCTTTGTTATGCCGCGCACGCACGGTGAGGTGTGTCGTTACGCAAACCTAGCGGAGGTTGTAAATCTCGGCCCGAATTAATCGTACCGAGCGCGATTGGCTCCCTATTGCTCGTTAAAGAAATAGAGATATTTCAAGTGTGGTTAACTTATCGCTATATTTATAAATTCAACATATGAGTACAATTATCGCGAATGGTTGACTATTTCTGTTAAACGGTTGAAAATGGAGACTCTGAATACTAATGATGTGATCGTTAGGCGGTTGAAAGATAGACTCCTTTAAAACGCTGCTCTTGAGACTTCCGAGACAGTCGGAAGACTCCTGGTCGTCTTATTTTCATTAGCATGGCCAATCAGCTGGTGTGGAAATTGCCACTACCCTGTTCCAGACGCGCTCTATGAGGAACAGGGGTGGTGGGTGGAGGTGGAAATAGGAAGGAAAATTGAGATTTGGCAATGGCGTGGAATTTCCACGAGGTTGATACCTGCGAAGGTCGGCTGTGTACCGTTTGAAGACGGTCAAGCCCGCGTACAAACCTCTTTAGAAATTCACATTTTACGACACGGACAATTGACTGTTGAGGCCGTCGTCTAGGTATTTAGAAAAGAAACAAATTCTGCACGAGTGAAAGAATTAAAACGGTTCCTCAAAGACAGCCCTTGAACTTGTGTGTTATAAAACATGCTAGCCAGATGCACGTTTAAGGTTTTTTTTTGGTGCAAATTGCTAGCCACGACGGTAAATGAATATGTTTTAGAAAGGTGTGCTGGCATGATTAACTATTTTTGGTTTTATGGCGATGAAGCGAGGGACTCCGCGGAACATCCTTAAAACTACATAGAAAAAGAAATATTAGGTTGTCCGGAAAGTTCCTTACGTAATTTAAACCATCGTATCTCTGTTTCTAATTGACATAGTAACAAAATTTGAACGGTACTCTCCTCGACAGTTAAAAACTCCGCGGAACATCCTTAAAACTACATAGAAAAAGAAATATTAGGTTGTCCGGAAAGTTCCTTACGTAATTTAAACCTTCGTATCTCTGTTTCTAATTGACATAGTAACAAAATTTGAACGGTACTCTCCTCGACAGTTAAAGGTGAATCCAACGCACTGCTCAAATTCTTTGTAAGATGGACAGGGATGGATACAAGTCGAACTAATTCTCTGAATTGTGGAGCGAGGATGTTGAATTTTTCGTGGCAACGCTCCACCGCAGAAAATACAGTTCGCCTTAGAAGTAATTTCAGGGGTGCGTCGGATTCGTCTTCAAATAACGAGTAAAATACCTTTCGATTTTTGTCGCTATCTCAATTAGAAATAGAGACAAGTCAGTTTGAATTTTTTCTTAAATTACGAAACGAACTTTCCGAACACACCCCAATTTCACTACAACTACCCACCCGCATCAGACGATTGCATCGAACAACGTTGCTCTGGCTATCGGCAGAACAGTCCGCGATTAACGTCGAACCCGGTAAAAACCGACGCTCCCGTCATAACGCGAAACGAACGAATCGAACGAGTCGTCCCCGATCTGGCGACGTAGCTGGCGACGCGATGATTTTTTTCAAACATTGGCTGCAGCCGAACTTTTTTTTCAGGGGAGTATTGTTTATTCAGGAACGTATCAGCGTTGCCGTGCAGGAGGACGGCGAACCACGACGGGAAGGCGGACGAAAGCGAGAGGGCCGTGTGAATGGCGCTTCCGGTGGGACGACGAGCCGAGGTCCGTAGGGCTTCGCAGACTCTCGCTTCCGGTCAGGCGTCCGCGTTCCTACCCCATCGAATACACCCAGTCTCCGGATTTCCCTGTGTTCGCCATCCTCCTCCCTCCTCTTCGCCGCCCCCTTCTCGCCGTCGTCGTCACCCTCCCTCCGTCTCACTTTCTCGCTCGCCGCGTCTCTTTCGCTCCGCCAGCCTTTTCCCTTCGTTTCTCTGGGAGCAGGAGTTCGCTTGCACATCGGACCCACCAGCGTTCGTTAATTAAGATATCGATTCTTATTGTCCGCTGGCTGCCGAGTCGAGCGGACGTCCTGGCCGGCGTCCGATTTCACGCCCACGGTGCGCGTTGTCGGTCATCCACGAGAACCAACCCCTATATTTCTCTGGCGAACGTCGCGTCTCCGATGCGACTCTGCCACCCTCCCGCGTCTTTGCCCGATGGAGATCCTTCTCGGCCGGATTTTCGGGAGAGTGTCTTCGGTGGGAGAGAATGCTGGGTGGTGTTTAGCGTCGTGGATAATGTTGCTGAGGGTACCTTTTCTTTGCTCTGTGATGGTACGACGAGGGTGTAATTATTGTTCAGAAATGAATGGTAACAGGAATTTGCACATGTCACAATTTGTAATTATTGGTTAATTTTTGAAGAAAATACTCAACTTTTTAGTAATTCTTCCAGAATTTTCAAGATTTTGTAAAATCATTGAATGAGTGAGAAGAAGGTGGAGATTTCACTAGATTTCATTTTTGGCAAGTCGAAAAAATTAATTTGTATTATAGCTCATGTTTAAAGTGTCCCTTTAAACTCATAGCATCAATTTTGAAATAATTTTTGTAAATAAGCAACTACATCAATTTTTCTGATTTTCTGGAAGTAAGATCCAGTGGAATCTTCTTCTTCTTACCCATTCAATTGTACCTATAATACTTCGTGCTGAAAGCGAAAAATATTTGAACGAGAAACCAAAGAAGTTTCCTAGGGATGGCATAATGAATTTACCAAAAATGTGCAACGAGAAAACGATTACGTTTTTTCGTAAAATTAAAGATAGTATGTTTGAAATATTGATCTAAATTTTTATATAAAACCTGTTACAAAGTTATTAGTATAAGTTTGTAATAATACTGCATCCATTGCGTCCAAAACCGATAAAAAATTAACCCCCTCTTCACACGAGCAATAAATAACAATAAAATTTGAACCCTCTAGTCTAAACCCATCTACAAATCAGAATCTACCGAACATAAACGA
>NW_017100162.1:248368-256401 GCF_001263275.1 Habropoda laboriosa
CCACTCTCCCCTTTCGAGGAATCTGAGGAAAGAAGAAAAGAATGCGTAAGGGTCGCGTCATCGAGGAGCGCGGCACGCGACTGGCCGAAGGGTGAATCCTGCTCTGAGACGTCCGTGGAAAACCTCAAGGAGGGAAGGATCGTAAAGGATGACCAGGGTTGTCACCTGATAAATATCTTTATGGCCGAGAAACCGAGACTTCCCGACCTCGCCTCACGTTCATCCCCTCTCACCAAGGTACACCGCAGACGGCACGAGGTGCAAGCTACCCCGTATAAAAAGCGAATACAAGAGGGGGCCCCGCGGAGAAGAACGGAATCGGGTAATTATGAGGATTAATCTTAAGTCCCGTAAAGTCCACCACTTGTGGAATCTGTTCCCCTTTCGCCGTGGCAATTCGGCCCCGAGCCCTTTCCTGCAGCCGCGAGAACGATGAAAAATCTCTTCGGCTGATGCGAGCTTTTGTCCCATTTTTAATACACGATAGAACGTAGGTACTCTTTGTGTATTTCATCGGGGGAGTCGTGTTAATTAAAATCGTACAGATGCTAATTTCGATGCTGTATTATTCGAGGTAAGGTGTGGGGTGGGGTGTTTAATGTTCAAGTTTGAAATTGTTTCGCGTGGAGAGCGATCAACCCTTTCGCTACGAAGAGCGTACATATACGCCCGTATAATACGCACAATTTATTTATTTATTTTTCCACTCCACAAATGAAATACCGCTGTTCACTGAAATTCAGATAGATGTTTGACTGTCAAGTAACAATTGATTTTTAGTCTTTATTTTGGTGCCAACTTTGAAGAATCACTGTTTCGTCCAGTAGAGCAATTTTCGTCTGAAACGTACCGTAGCGAAAGGGTTAAATAGTAACATATGAAATATACCATTTTTTCTAATATATATGTATAGATCAATTATGTTAGCAAATTTTATAAATTTCTTATATAAATGAAGACTCCCGCTTTGAATGAAAATAAGACTCAGAACCAAATTACATCTAATGAAACTGCTTCAACCCTTTCGCTGTTGAGCCCGTACGTCGTACGAAAAAGATACTCGGTACTTGTACTGTCCAGACTGCGGCGTGGAACTATATATTCCTTATTTTGAAATACACTACACAAGGAGTACATATTAATTAATAACTAAACAATTAGAGTGACCGAAAAAAGTACTCATACACCCTATAAAATGGAATAACTTTTTTTAAATTGGGCCAAACGACTTGAGTTTCTTTGAGAAGTTAGAAAGATTAGTGTACTAGATGACGTGTTAAAAAGTTTTTGAAAAAAACTGCAATTTGTCGGTATCGCGACGAACTTTTTTATCTGGGCTCGTAATGAAAATTTAAAAAATACGTTTTGTAGATCTATGTCAATTATACACACGCTGAAAATTTCATCGAAATCGGTGGATGGAGAAACAAGCGACAGGCATCGAAAGATGTAAGAATCTGCAGATTTATTACAGTTTTACACCGAAAGTCGCGAAATAGTGCGACTTTCACAATTTTTAACCGTTTGTAGCTCATAGCAACATTAATCGATTTCGATAAAATTTTCAGCATGCGTATAATTGGCATAAATCTACAAAACGTATTTTTTAAATTTTCATTACGGGCTCAGATGAAAAAGTTGTTGAATGTGACCTTTACAATTTCCTTCGCGATTCCCAAAAATTGCAATTTTTTCAAAAAATTTTACACGCGTCGTCTAGTAAACCAATCTTTCTAACTTCTCAAAGAAACTCAAGTCGTTTGGCCCAATTTCAAAAAAAGTTATTCCATTCTATAGGGTGTATGAATACTTTTTTCGGTCACTGTGTATGAAAAATCCACATATGAAAATTTTCCTTTTTTGTAAGTTTTATAATATTTGGAAGTATTAAAAATACGCATTCTATTGCCGAACACCATCTGTCTAATCCACAGCGAAAGGGTTAAATATCGAGAAACTGAAGACAGCACGCCACCGAAAGTAACTCCTGAAGTCGTTAAAAAATCACACCTGAACACCCTACAACGTAAACCGTGCGTGTCGTTGGGCTAACAAGGATGGCAGAAACGCGGGAAGTCGTAACGAGATTGCCAGATTGTGACACGGCGGTGCGGTGGTCGTCTTATGGAAATTTTCTTGGGCGATAATTTTTTTTCCCTCTGCCCCTCATTTCCTCGATGGGCGCACGGGTCGGCGTACGTATACGCACATATGTAGAACGTCGAAGCTACAGGTGTCAGCGAGAGCAGTATTTTTCAGCGAGCTGCTCTGGCCGAGGGTGTAGGTGATAGAGGAAACGAGCGAGGGGCGGAGAAGGGGAGGAGGATGAAAGAGCGAACCGAACCGGCTCGCATAGCCAGAGAGCGAAAGAGAGAGAGAGAGAGAGAGAGAGAGGATCGTTTCACCGTGGCCGGATAGCAGTGCCGCCGAGTGCCGGCACGCACGTTGAATCTGCTAAACGTTCTCGCTCGTGCGTGAAATGCCTCGATATCACTGTTTTATTTCGGCTCGTTCGTTCCTCGCCGCTCTCTCGCTTTTGCAATTCTATCCTTTTTACCCTCGACCCGTTCGCGAGCCAGTCGCACGCGCAACCCTTCCTCCCTTTTCTCGTTCTCGTGCCCGTTCGTGCGGATTTGATGACCCTTCCTGTTCGATTTCATGATCGTTTAATCGTTCGCGATTAATTAAAATCCGGCGATCGCACGGCTCGTTGGCTCGCTTGTATCGCGCGCTCCTTCCTTCGTCCGCTGTGTTCCATCTGTACGAGCTGTTCAACTCGTAATTGTCTGGAAACGGGTTATTGCTTTACACCTCGTGTGATTTTTAACGAGGCTATTTTCCGACGGCGGTAATTATTCCGCTGAGACACGATCAATTTTCTGCGTTTGTTCTTCGAGATAACGGTGACGAAGAGAGTTGAATATCTTTATGAAAAGTCGGATCGTTTTTGAAATTTAGGCAAACAGTAGCTTATCAAGAGTTGTACGAACTTTAAGTTAACAAAAGGCACTCAGGATTTTTCGAATATCTTCGTGAAGACGAAATGTCGGGTCGTTTTGTAAATTCAACCGAACGTTACCCTTAGATTTCCAAGAGTAACTGACGAAGGATTGTACGGACCTTAGGTTGACAAAGAAACACTCAGGATTTTTCAATACTTCGGTAATCACTTGAACGACCAATTTGCAATGACCTATTACATTAATAGGTTAGACATATTTTTAGGGAATTGTCAGGAACATTAACCAGATATTCGAATAATTTAAAAAAATTTCTCGCAAGGACCTGAAATCTCTCCGAACACTTCAACCCAAACGACGAAAGGTCCCCTCTAAACGGCTAATTAAAACAATACAATTTTTCACAATTACAATATCGAAGGCAGCGAAAGAGCGGGCGATTCTTTTCCCAGCGTCTCAACATCGCCACGCTCCGGGGGGTGTTCCCTCGATAAATCGATAAATCGCGAAGTGGCCCGTTAGGCCAGTTTAATTAATAATTATCGGCTGGAAGAGGAGCACCTTGCACAATGGCGATACTTCCTTCTGGCGTAATCCTTGGAAGATTAACGAGCCTGTGCCAGGAGGGACTTCCCCTCCTTCACGTCCATTTTCTCTTCCGCGCTCACCCGTTCCCTCCTTCGTCGTCCCTATCTCCCTTACAGCCGCAAGACGCCATAGCGCGCCTTGCGGTGGTTGCGGCAAGAACCCTCGCCCGTACCCGCATTAACGCAATTATGAATTTGTCGCGTTGGGATCTGACAATACAAGATGTCGCTACCACTCCTCCGCCGCGCCACCCTATCCTCCACGACGTCCTCCAACACCCGGTGAATCCGCCACTCCGCGTTTACACTAAAACCAATTCCGGTTTCTGCGGGTTGAAAGAACCGACGCCAGGACGATAACTTTGTGCCCGCTTCGAGAGAGTTTGAACGATAGTTGGAACTCGGACGGCCAGTGTTTCGTATGCTTCGTATGATTTTTAGAAGGAGTTGCAGGTTTTACGGTGCACGTGATAGATTAGGGCTGAATGCCATTTAGGTTTCTTTCGTGAATTGAGCGAAGATTGTGCAGTGTTTAGTGGAGTTAGGGAAATAGAGTTAGATGGGATTTTTGACAGTGATTGTAAATATTTTTAAGTAAACAGTTGACGCAATTTTTGCAATCCAAAGTTTCTACGATAAATGTGAATGGTCCAAAAAGAGATACTTGTCGGGAAAAGAGAGTTTTCTTTCACTTTCTATATTGCGTTATTTTTTATATTATGGCATTACAACTAATGGGAAATTTATTTCTATGTAAAAATTGAACATATTTGTCACATCAAGTTGAGAAAATTGTGCGCGTTAAAGGGTTAACCAAAGAAAAATTACGCATACATTCGCATCTCAAACGTATCCTCGCATAGTAGAAGAGATTGACGCACAATAAAACAAACATAATTTCCCATTAACACGTTCACTGCCACCGACGCAGCATATGCGACCCAGAATGCATTACCCAGCATATAATCAATTTCCTACTGGCAGCGAACCTATTAACAACCTTTTTTTTTTAACAATCCCAATAATTTTTAAACCCACGGTAATTTTATCATTTTCAATCGATCTTCCTAATTATTTTCTTTTCTTCAATTGTGTCCCGGTCTCCCCTAAGTAAACCGTTAAACGCCACGAAGCGAGGAAATCGGTGTGTATATACACGGTTGTCCAAAGTTTACGACGTTGTTTCGCAACGAACTGATTATCGTCCATCAGGCAGCCCGGTTAATTCTCCCGGCAAGAAACGTGCAGAGTGGTACCTTCGCCGTGTACACGGAAGCACGTCTCTGTCTTTTCACTTTCGAATCGATATAGGCGGATGCACATCGCGTGCCTGCTTGTTAACCGCGTCGACCGTTTCGCGGCGAGGAAAGCGGGCGCAGTTTCGGCCGGGGCGGGTTTAGTTCAGAAGGGTCGCGACGATAGCGGCAGAAACGGTCCTCCCGGTAGCGTGCGGTGCTGTACAATGGCTAGGAACGACGGAGGATCGTTGCGGCGAGCCGCAGGTGACTGCTGCGACCGGTTTCTCGTGACAAAATTCCTCCTGTACTTCGAGAACCATATTCTCCTTCCCTAGTCCCTTTCTCAGCCTGTTATCTCGAGCTACGTTTCATTTTTTAACGATGCGTGTACAGTGTATACTGTACACACGTGGCAAGTTAGACGTATGTCGTTTATTGCGGTGATTTGACGATTTGAAATTTGAGCAATTTTTTTAACTTTCATAAGAAAGGCGAGTTCGTGAACAAAAATCTTCAATATGACACAGTTTGAGTAGAATTTCAATTTTGTGCTAGAAATTTTTGTATGCGGGTTAATTGAAAATTTAAAGAGCAAAAAGTGTGGGTGAGTGTCTTCTCACATTCATGAGAAGAGTGTTCTTGCAAACAAAGGCCTTCAACATGACACAGTTCCGGTAGAATTTCAATTTTATACTTGAAATTTGTATCCTACAGCTTAATTTAAAGTTTGAAGAGTCAAAAGTGTGAGTGAGTGTCTTTTAACTTCCATGAGAAGGGTGTTTTTGTGAACAGAAGACTAAAACACGACACAGTTTAAGTAGAATTTCAATTTTGTGGTAGAAATTTTTGTATGCAGGTTAATTGAAAATTTAAAAGCCAAAAAGTGTGGGTGAGTGTCTTTTCACTTTCATCAGAAGAGTGTTCTTGCAAACAAAACACTTCAACATGACACAGTTCCGGTAGAATTTCATCCTACAGCTTAATTTGAAGAGCCAAAAGTGTGAGTGAGTGTCAGTGCTCTTTCAGGTACCTCTCTAAGGTTTAACAGCATTACAGTAATTTTATTTTTATTTTTGAACATTTCAGAAATTTTACTTATTTAGACAAATCTCTTTAAATTAGCACACCAGAGAGGAGCACCTTTACATTTTTCCATTCTAATACAGTAAATTATCACGCACAGAGTCCAAAAACTCTCGTTACAAACTGTATATAGCTGTTTTTTATTAACAATTTATTTATTCTTTAAAGAAAACCCTGTATATCATACAGTAACAGATTCAAATAAAAATGACCCACCTTCCAGCCTTCACTACTACCTCTACACCCACAGAACCTAAGCAACCACTTCACCAACGTCCAAAGTATAACCACCTAAACACATTCCTTACGCAATAAAGTTCCCCCACAGATGCGAATTCGATTTATTCCATCAAACAAACCCCGTTATCACAGTCCTCTATCTCCTTCCAGCATCGTAACGCGAGAAAATCAATCGACCCAGCTAGGAGGTCCAGCCAGGAGGTGCAAGGATCCCTCTCTGTCCCTTCTAGCCTGGTCAAGTCCAGCGGGTCGAGGAGGTTCGTAGGTTAGAGGGTGGCTCTAAACATCGAAAGAGAAGGGGGTTGGTGGGTGGGAAGGGTCGTTCGACGTCGGTACCGGTGAATGCCTAGTCAGCCCTTAATATCGTAAGAGCTGGATCCACGCAAACAAGCCGGCGGACCTAACGCAGCCAACGGTTAAGCACTGGAAAGCCCCGGCCTTACCGTTCGACCGCCGCTGGCCCTATTATCGCTAACTAATAAGGGACCTAATTGAAACGTCGGCCTTTTGTTTCCAGTACTCGAGCGCTGCTCGATTTTCCAACCGCGCGCTGTACACGCCGCTGTTTGACCAGCCAGAGAGTAGACCAAGAGAAAGAGAGGCGAAGGGAGAGGAGAGCCAGGGGGCTCAAGTACGGATTGAAATTAATTTTCGAACTCGAATCGCCTGGATGAATTTTCGTCGAGCGTCTCGAATCCGCGCGAAATCGATCGACAACGTTTCCCTTCGGAGTCCCCGTGTTTCGAGTTCGAGCTCGTTCCTACCGTGTTCCGTCGATGTTGCGCCCTCAATGGAATCAAGTTCAAGTATGTCGCTTGTTTGTGTGATATTGCTGGTTTTTTAGAGTGACACATCTCAGAAACCGCGAAAAATTACTGCGAAAGTGAGCTATTTTTATGTGAAAGAATGTCGCTAAAATTAAAATTATAATATTTAACAATAATACTGTCCCAATTCGAAATAGGGCTGTTTTAACCCTTTTTTCAGTAGTAAGGAAACTCAAAACTCAAAGATTACAGACTAAATTGTAAAAGAGAAACATTTTTTTATTACTAAATGATTGAGTAATCAGTAACTTTCAACCTTAAAAAATTTCAAACCGATTTCTTGAAAAATTTGCAAATTAAATTAAATTAAATTTTGTTAGTTGTGTCATTCTTCTACAAAACCGACGATATAAAGTGTCACCAACCTGGTAATATACCACTGTTCCAAAATCACGATACCAAGTAGAAATATAAATCGAAGATGTTGAATGAAACATCTCTATGCGAAGCTTCTTTCTTAACCCCTTAACATATGGCAACGCGTCAGACTCGTGGCAGAGATTCTGGCGAAGATGTGAGAAAATTAGTTATATTAGTAAGAAAAATTCATCGCAATCCCAGCTTTCGTTTGAATTTCTAAGACTAAGGATTCCTAATTGCAATTAATCTGTGACAGATTAATTTTTGTTACCCGATACAGTACTAAAACAGAAAATGGCTGACGCTTAGATGCACAGTCGGAAAAGAAATCATATGTTAAGGGGTTAATCGAATCGATGTAAAAAATTCACAGAAATCTTAATAACAGAATTTTTTTTCAAATAATTCCTTCAGAAACGATTCTTCCCTCGTTGTTTATTCCTTAGCATTCAACGAACACGACAAACCAGCGACGGCAACCTATACAGCTTCGTATCGGTATAAGTGTAATCGTTTCGAGTAATATCGTTCGTGGTCCTTGTCACGTCGTCCATAACTATTTTCGAAGAGCCCGGCCTGAAAGTGGAAGGCTCGATTAAAGTAACCACTGTTATCAGGAGAGATCGCTTTCACCCTCGCGGCGATCTACGGTTACGCGAGGAGGAGCGCGACGTCGCGTCGTTCTCATGTGGACGCGCCACGTATTTCGTATTCCACGCATACAACCGCGATGCCCAC
>NW_017100162.1:256448-267459 GCF_001263275.1 Habropoda laboriosa
TTAGTTTCCGAAGTTATTAGAATATTTATGCGAGGCCGACGTGGGGTTATGCATGATGCCCGTCTCCTCCACGTTTTCCCGTCCCCATGAGCAGCGCTCGTCTACGTCGATGCCGTCGTTCCAGATCGTGAAAATCCTTGCCTCATGCTCGGTGGAAATCGAGAACCTACTTGATCGACGTCTTCTTTAACAATTTCTATCTTCTTCTTTTTTTTTAATTTTTTGGAAACTAATTTGGTTTGTTAAGGTGGTTTCGTGTGTTTTTGTACTTGCAAGTATTATGCAATTGTGGAAATTTAATATTTAAGGTAGTGGTTAGACGAGGCACTTTGATTTTGTGTTGGGTTTGATTTGGTTGGACCTTCTATGGGTATCAGAAGAGAGACGTTCAAATAAGGTGGAAGAATTTCGTAATTCATTGTTCCAATTTGATCTCGTATCTTATGCTTGTACTTTTGTATACTTTATGCAAAGCCCTATTGTGTAACGTTATTAACTCTTCGTAGGCAAACTGGGTCATTTATGTGAAACTTTTGACTCTAATTTTCTTACTGTTCTGGGTTTTCAAAAATCTGCAAAAATTCTGGGACTTTTATCAAAGTTCGTTAAGTCGTATATTTAAAATTTTCTTCAATAAATATAAAAATTCATTTCGAAGAAATATAATACACCAGTGAAATTTCACTTGGGTCATTAATGACCCAGATTAAAGGCTTCAAAGAAGAATTCACTCTCCTCCAAAAAATTCAACGGTAAAAATTTGATTTTCCCAATTCTCAAAAGTACAAGTGGACGTTACAAAACAACTTCGTCGAACTCGTCGATTAAATAACCGATTAAATAACAACTTCGTGCCGGTATACTTAAAACATAATTTATAAGCAACTGGCACATATTGAACATAGATACTCCGGCACACGTGGATCGCATATTTATTCTAACCGAGTACACGCGAAATTGGCCAAAGTTTGGAAATGTCGCTTGTGTTTCACGGGACTTCGCCAGTTTCGATATACGCACGAGGCGAGTATCTCGTCGTTAGGGCGCTAAACGACACCGTTCTACGTGTGCGTGTGTGTGCCACGACCAGCGTCGAAACTTTCCAGCGAATTCGAGAGATACGAGAAAAACAACGAAGAAAACGAACCCACGGTTCGAATCTTTCCAAACGCGGATAGAGAAATTCGAGAGACGTTTCGCAGCAGTCGACGATACCGAAGAAATTCCAGGAGAACGGAGAAGAAGAAAGTCTCTTACCTTGCTGGCGTGCAGTTGGACTGACCGTTCGTGCGAGACCCTGATGCAAATCGCCCGTGAGGCCACACTGCCGGCTTTTGCTCAGATACAACTGGAAAACAGAAAGAAATTAAACGTTAAACTTGAACGACTAAAGAGCCGTTATACTTTGCAAATGTTTAGTTGCAGTGCAGCAGAGGCTTGAAGCAACATTTCAGATGTGTAATACAAGTTTTGATGGAAGTGGATTCTGAAGTTGTGTTGCGAAATTCAGTGAAAAGAGAAACTTTACGTGTTTTCACTTCTTTTTGATACTTAGGAAAAGTAGATTTTCTTTAACAATTAATTGATAAGTCAGATTTGTTTCTTTGTCAGAAGTTGAACCCCTTACGCATATAATTGAAAATCAGGAAATTTTTTAGTAATTAATGTGCTGGTTTTTGCAAATTCGAGTATAATGTGTATTATATTCAATGTAAGCATAAGGATATAATTAATACTGTGGGATCCATAAAGAGATAATTACTATCTCTTAAAGGAGGAACTATAAAAGAGAATCAGTTAGCATAGGCACGCTGAAAAATACATTCCTTAGCCAATCAGGAGAAAAAAGAATTCTTTAAAGCACTTTTGATATTTTGTATAAAATACACTTTTACCCAAAAATTCTTTGCACCACCCTTTCATGTACGTTAATAAAAGGAAAGACCCATGGAATCTGAGATTCGTTAAAATTTCACTTTCACAACTTTACCAAAGTGATCGCGATATATAGAAGAAGGAAACCGAATTTTTCAGGAGAGCAAAGAAACACTTTTGACATCTTATATAAAATCCACCTTTGCCCAAAAATTCTTTACACCACCATTTCATGTACGTTAATAAAAGAAAAGACCCATGGAATCTGAGATTCGTTAAAATTTCACTTTCACAACTCTACCAGAGTAATCACGATACCTAAAAAAAAAGGCGATTCCTAGTAATTGAGTAATAAATAAACGCGACGCACGTGTCGCGAAACGTGATCCACAGGAAAGCTCGTAAGGTTCGATCCTCTCGGCAAGCTTCACCTCTGGTCCGCCACTCGACTTTCCTTCAGTCCTCCAATAAGGAAGTCACAAACCGTCCGATCGACGAATTTCGGTATCCCGATCACGCGCTAAGGGTGAACCATCCCCTTTAATATTAGGACCAACTCGGACCGACTCGTCTTGGTATAAAATAAAGGGCTGACATGCGAGCACGGGGTAGAGAGAATCGAGTAGAGGAGGGAACGGAAAGGGAGGCGCGATCTCGAAGATGAACGGAGAGACAGAGCGTGCAAAAAGGACAGAGACGAGGGAAGGGTGGCTTCACCACCATCGTGAGGGATGACTGAGCGAGTCGGTTAAACGGGCGTCTTCTTTCATAAATTTCGAGGGGCCGCCGGATAAAGGTTTAGAATAAATCGTTCGGCCTGTTATCCACTCCGACGTCGGCAGATAACGCCAGACGAGCTACCCTGAATGCCTCGACAGCTTCTTCTTACGCGGTCTTCTTTGCGTCTAACGCAGACCACGCGTCCTGGTCGTCCCGTTTACACGGATTGTTGAGTAATTTTTTGACTTTATTGAGATACATCGAAGGAAACCTGAGTATTTGATTATAGGTGCAGATAGTTTGTGCAGAATATTCGGAGGTGATGTTCAGAAACAGAGACTCGTATGTATTAGTATATACACGTATGACAATGGAAGTAGATATTAATCAGTAGACTGCGGATTGTTATGCATTTTTGGAAAATTTGAAGGACAAAAATACAGAGAATGCATATAGTAAGCACAAATATATGAATAAACCCAAAATATAATACTCGTTGTAATATTTAACGAATAAAACTATTAATTAATATTCGTCATTTTTTCAGTAATTTAGATCACATTTTATTAGAGGATAAGCTTAGTAATTACTAGATTATTGCTGTAACGAATAAAAATGTATGCAAAATTGCATAAAAGTCTTCTGTATAAAGGAAACCTAATAATCTAAGAAACGTAATTTGTCACTTTTCAGAGTGTTTTGAAATATTCGAAGCTCCACACCTTTTTCACCTTTCAAGCAAAATTATAATGCCCTACGTACTTCCTAAGACTCTAGAAACAATCTAATTTATTTGTCTTAACAAAGGACGATACAGAGAAAATGGTGAAACTTAATTTTTCTGGGATATGCAAAAATGTTGGTTAAGACGATCAACTTATAAAGAGCAAAATACGCCTTACCACCTTTACCAGAAAATTGGAAGCAACTTGCTCCTAATAATAAGGACGATCAAAAACTGCACACACATTTTCAGAAAACGATCCACACCTCGCGCCACGCGGCACGTTTTCATTTTGCACGTCGTAACTTAGCCCGCGTAGAGCGCGGAGCGCAATATGAAAGTGGAAGAAGCGAGCGTGGAACGCTCATAAATACGTCCTCGAAGATCGCACAAATCGCCGGTTCGAGGCCAATCCCTTTCGACGTTCCCTGCCAGAGAGATACGAGAGGATACCCTTCTTCGTCTCTCACGGTTAGACACCGCTGGATACGCTAAGTATATACGTTACAGCAGCGACCTATCCATACGTACACTCTCGCGTGTACAAGCGTCGATATAACCGTCCAGGCCATATAGACACTCGCGATATAGAAAAGAAGAGGAACGAGGGGGGAAGAAGGACCGTTCGAGAGGGAGAAACGAAGGAGGGCAGAAAGGCCAAACCAGCCAGAAAGCCAGTCCAATTTCTCAAACCTGTCCAATCCGTGTCGTATGCAAAATCAATCACGCAGCAGCCTCGTCCGCCAGCCGTCGGAGTCCCCACGATTTTCAAATCCGACCGAAGCCACGCGGTAATCCAACTCCTGGGGCGAAATTTCTCACCCATCCGCGATCGCCAGAGCATCTTCCTCGTTCCGCTATTTTTTCCCACCCTTCTTTCTCACCCTTCGTCCCACGACAATCTTACACGCCGTGACGTTCCTTCTGGTTGCATTGTCGAAGTTAGATTCGCATCGAAGTCCGACCGAATTGGACGACGATATTCGAAGTCTGTCGATTTCTGAACTGTGCTCGACTTCGAAGGTGTGTTTCACTCGGATGAAATTCGAGATGAGGAAGGTGAGGATTTGGGTGAACTTCTCTGACGTGTTTAGTAGGTCATTCTGAACGAAAAGTGCCTTGTTTCGTTGGTCAATTATATTGAACATTATGCTCTGAGATTCTGACGCATTTACTTTATTCTACTTTTGATTCAAAGATTATTTCATTTACAGATAATGCTCGAAACCTATTTTTCTCGAAATTCTAGAGATGTTTTGGAAAGTAGAGTGTAAGAAGGTGTTCTTAAAAATTATAAACTTTGTCTTTATCAATAGGTACCACTTACTCCTCCTCTTGAATTCAGCGAAAGCAACGCTTATCTCAGTAACGAAACCAAACAGACCTATGGTATGCACGACCTGACCTGCTGCATACGTGAGACAAGTTTCCTGAACTCCTCACCTTTATAAGATGACATAGGTGCAAAAATAAAATTCGCCGAAATTAGTAACCGCTTGGAAAACAGAAAATTAGTTGCCCAATGAATCCCAATTTCCCCACGTCCCTTCCTTCAAACGACCATTCCCCACATTCCCCTCGAAAGTCACAGCACGAAATTCCTCGTGCATCTCGTTAACAAGCCGACAAAGCCGAGTCCTCGAGCGCATAAATCGGCGAAACGAGACAAAGCTCGCACCGAGCCAGATGCAAATTCACGCACGCTTATATGCGTACGCTGGAAGTTGAGAAAAGTTCGCGACCAGGGAAACGATTAGACACTTCCTTCACACGCGGCCGTTTCAAGCTTGCCCGATTGATATGCATCACCTTCGATCGGAGCTGCGAATCATTAGGCGTCCGCAGGCCGAGCCGTGGAGGGCGCCTAAGGCCGTGTGACGGCTTCAAAAAAGTAATTTGTCCTTTGGGGGCAGCGACTTCAAAGTGTTCCACGGGACATTCGTCCCGCGAGCACCACGTACGTGCAGGCGAGAGCGATGTTCTACTTGCGCACCCTTTCTACTTCACGATGCATCAGACTTGCTGATTTTTCCCGGACGAAACGTCGACAACGGACGTTGTCCGGCGTTCAGGCCACGGCGTCAAGGGTGTTTGGGAACTCGAAGACGAACGGAGGGGGCGGCGGCCACCACAGGGGTGCGAAAAGTTTAGCATACGCATTTTGTACATTGAAATCCCGACACGCTCGTCCAACTTTAAATTGAAACCTGGCTGCTGCTCGCCTCCGACCCCCTTGCCGTCGATAGCCCATCGTCGTGACCGTCCTCGTAGTCGTTCGCGTAACACTCCTCGTCGTCACGCTTAGAACGAGACCGTCTCTCGCTTAGATCGACGTGAAGGGGGAAACGAGCTCACGAACACGTCAGGTAACCACCCTGTCACTTCGATCGATCAGCTATCGGACGAGAAATTTCAGCGAGGAATTGAGAGTTTTGAGACGTTCGCGGAGTGGATTGATTGAATTGTCAATTCTTCTTCTTCTAATGTTTCGCTAGCATTGCAGCCAGCTTCATAAAAGAACACAGTGATAGTGTCGTGTGGTATTTCAATCGGGTATTTTTTAATTGGCTAGCAATTCAGGATCACTGGCTGCCGATCAATTACTGTTCAATTAGTCAGTTGACACATGACATTATCAATCTTTATTTTTTGAACCCTTTTGAGACTCATGAATGTTTATAGCTAAGTACACCACCGGCCAAAAGTTTGGAATCACCGAGCACTGCAATTTACACAAAAATTTCCTGAAAAAAGTCAGCGACTTTGAGAATTTTTTATCGTTCGTATCAATCGATACGAGAGAAATTGATAAAAGTAGAATTGAGATAAACTTCAAATCTATGAAAAGTTAGCAGCAGATTTAATATCGATGAAAAGTGGGAGGTGATTCCAAACTTTTGGCAGGCAGTGTATATATTATTTATGGCATAGGTGTATAAAATTGTTGCATTGAACACGTTCTTTTTGTTCCGGAAGGACATTTCTGAATAGTGACGACAAGCTAGGAGTCAATTATTCTCCGCGTAATGTCAAATGCACATCCTCAGAACTAATACACGTCCTTAACTGTGTAGAACACTATTTTCGAGAATTTAATGCTACCCATCCTCCTCGATAATTTCTAAACGGCCAAAAAAAATGCTTGTTTCTACTTTATGGTGAATAAAACCAGAAAAATCACCTTTTCACTAACTGCTAATGCACACTAATTCAAAACATAACAAATAAAAGATTTTTCTACTAAATTACATGATTTATTCCAGAGCCATGCCGTGTAAAACGAAAACTTTAAATTGAATTTCCGAAAAAAATCAGCGCGATTCACTAGCGAACCGACGAAATGCAACACCGTTTCGTCACGACACTTTTTCCAATAATCCAATTTCTAAGCAGCTTTCCACGCAGCTAAGCTCAGCCCTTACGAGAGGTGACCATAATGAGACCGGGCATTTTTAATTAAATAATACTAATCACGGAAACCCTCTTACACAGGCAAATCTCATCTGGTCCCTTTCCCCGTCCACTGGCCTCTATCTCTCCTCTCCCCCTGTGTCCCTCTCCGCCGTCGTGCTATCTTCCTCGCACTTTCGCCGGCCGCGAATCGTCTCTCTTTTAGACTTCGAATTGTAATTAACATTTGGTTCTCCCATTAGTGTAATTAAAGTGCCATTCCATAATCTAGGAGGCCGAGAGAGGGAAGAGGGGCACCTTATCTTTCAGACTTCAGCCTCGACGGCGGGGGTCGTTTTAACCCCGCCGGCCTTCTCCAGCCCCTTTTCACGGCAGCACGCCGATGCCTGTAGCTTCCTTCGGCGATAACTCCTTTCTGGAAGAGGACTCTCTCTCTCTTTTCAGCGGAGATGGGGAACGGGAGGATCGTGAAATCGGGCCAGGCCAGGAGAAAAGAAAAACGCCGATTAAAACGTTTGGAAACCCGATCCCAGAGGCGTTCTTTCGCTGCTGGCTCTTCAAAGAAAACGGAAACGCTCTCAGGAACGATAGAAGGCATTCGATGCCTTCTTCTTATCGGACAGAGGATCCGGTAAGGTGAGCTGAGATACAGCGGTGAGATTCCGAGCAACGGGTGAGAACTTTATTATTGAACCCCTTGTACTCTGATAACCGTGTATCTTGGGTATCTCGGAATCTGTCGATTGATTTGGTACTGAATTTCATTTGTTGTGCAGTTATGAATGTTGCTTGTGAAGAATTTACTAATTGATTATTTTAAGAACATTCTGCTTCGAGGATGAATACGAACGCGTACTTTGAGGTTAGGTTAGGTTTTTAAGACGTTGACAGCCAAGCTACGAGATAACTCGTAGTTGGCAGTTCGCTGGTAGAAGTTACATCCTACTCGGAGACGCCCGACCACGAGATAATTCGAAAGCATTTTTTTGTGTAGGCAAAATTTAGGGTTTGGGGCCGCCCACGTGGTCGTCAGCCGCGCCGATCGGGACGGTGGCCAGGTTTATGGTGCCGATGTGACCGTGGGTAAGACGTGCCATAAATCTGGTCACCAGAAGTAAAGGACGGAAAGCGACGTTCCCGGGCGAAACGGTTTTTCCGCCAAAATCGCGGTAGAAGGGGAACGTCGTAGGGGTACGTCCGAAAACAGCCCTAATTGGCGGAGAGAAGAAACGCCCTCGTCAAGGGACAGTTTAAAAACGAATAGCGTGTGGAAAAAGAGTGTGTGGAAAACGTACAGGGGAGTGAGAAAAGTACATTGAAGGAGCGTGGCTGAGAATAGGACTCGTGTCCGTGTAGAATAAATTATTAGTTATTTATTAGAATTAAACTGTCTCGTCTCTCGCCTTTATCAGCTGATTCCGCTAAACCTCTCTCCATCCCGGACTCGCCCTACATTTGCAAAAAACAATTAAAATTAAAGTCATAATATAAAAATTAATATGTGTTTGTTTAATTCGATACAATAAATTGACAAAAAAATGTTGGCGTCTAGAACAGATTTCTTCAAAATCTGTTCTTGGCAATCAACGTGTCAAAAACCGTTCCAAATGCTTGAATACCGAAAAGGTCTTGGATGCATTTTAACACTCACTACAAGATACAATAGAGAAAGATATGTGCATTTCTGTAGAAATATAGATCGTTGAAAAATTCGACAAGAAATTCTGTAGACATCCATTTTTTCCTCTACGGTGCGCCTTTTTCGAAACCATTCAAATTACGTCTAAACATTTTCCAGTATCATTAAAACCAAAGGAAATACTCAAGTGCTCGAATTTTTCTGAGACATCCTCTGTAATCTTTTTCCAATACGAAAAGCTCAACATCTTTTAAACAATACTTTTCAAAACTCGCTTTGTAGTAAAATAAAAATTTCTCACTTCATTCCTAAAAGATATAATATTCTAAATTGCAAGAAGGATTATACCGTCCATTTAGCCACATTCAGAAACAATTCTCCACGGAAAATCACTATACAAATCCACCGTTGAGTGTAGCATCCATCCAGATAGGAGCAGGGAAGATAAAAGTCGCGTGGCCCGTGCCAGAAGGGAAAAAAAGGCGAGGATGCGGGCAGGGGGAGCCGGTTCGGTGGTAAAATAAAGAAAAGCAAGCAGATAAGGAACCCGGCCGCGTTGACATTTTCCGGTGGTTGAGTTAATAATGCGCACGGTACACAGGCCACCGAGTCCAGGGGGTGAATTCGCAAAGTGGCACCATAAAGAGGCGCGCGGATGTGTTTATTTGGGAATTTGCCTTTTTTCCCCCATCCTCTTCCTGCCTTGAACAGCGTTGCTGCGAGATTTTATCTTATTTTCGGCGACGATCCCGAAGGATTTATGCTCTCTCTGTCGCGGCTGAAGAAAGAAAGACAGAGACGAGGAATCAGAGGTAACGAGAGCAAAAGGGACGAAGTGAGAGTGGCAAAGAAAGACCGAAGGGAGGGAAATAGCAGAAGAATCACGATGCAATTATTTTCGTTCCAGCTCGTGAACGGATTTTAAGGTCGTCCAGCCCTAACCACTGGACCAAGGAGGAGAACCGTGGAGCCACGGGAAAGGCTGAAAGAAGGATTAACCTCGTCAAGTGGGAGAGTCCGTGACAAAGACGTTAAAGTGGTCGAAGGGGATGGGAGATATATATCGGTGGAAATCTGTGGGGTGAACGTTCACATCGTTCGACCATCCTGGGACGTCGAGACACTAATGGCATTTTTATTATTTCTCCACGGAGCCCCTAGCCCGATAATGGGCGGACTGTATGGTCCATTGGACGCGTGACAGCCTTGACAGCTTCTCACCTTTTCTTCGTCCCGAACGCTCGCCTAGATCAATGCTCAAACGGCACCGGCCAACGACGATCCTAGACGGCTCGGAAGCAACGTGATGAAAATCGAATGAGCAACGGGATGCGTGCAAGCAAGTTTGTTGAAAGGTTTGGTGACTGTTGAAATTTTAAGAGCTCGTCGTTTCGTCAAGGTGGATAATGAAAGATTCTTTTGGAGATAAATTGTTTGCTATATTGTTGTTATACAGTAGACAGAATTAAGTTCCTTTTTTCTCAAACTTGTTCGGAGTTTAATCGCGTAGTAAAAATGTGATGTAATTCAGTTCGTTTCGATTCATTTGATTCGTATCGACGAAATTCCAAAGTTTTATGTCGAATTTAACAGTCATCAGTTAATCACTTAATCATCGATTAATTCCTCTCACTTTTCTACCGTCCTATTCATTTTCATCTAATTCATATTTTCCTAGTTACTTTCAGTTTTACTGCATTTCGACGGATGTGATTTGACTTTTGAGCAGTAGTGTAGTGCACTAATTATCAATTTATAATATCTTTATTCGCGAAATTTTCGCTATAATTGACGAGTTTCAAACCGAGAAAATGTAGATCGTGGATCAAGCAAATTTCAAAATCTGAACTGAAGAAGATTTATGTCACATATAACCAAGTTGCGTAAATGAGAGTAAACGAGACGTTCGAAGATCCTTGAATAGCGCAAATCGAAGAAACTCGACAGTAAACGCCATAAAAAACCTTGTCAACGGTTCTCGAGTATCACAAATGGACGAGGCTCGACAGTGAACGCCGTAAAAAGCACCGTCGACGGTTCTCGAAATATCTAATACAGTAAGATCAGAAATCAGAAATAGCTTGGCTGGATGCAGGACCCATTGCTAAGCAACGTGCAACCCATGGAGCCATCGGGCTCGCTGGGTTTTGATGAATGAGCCTCGTATAAAGCTAAAGTATGGTAAAAGCCGCGGCGGCTACTGCTGTAATATTCTACCCCGGGTGCTTTTAGAATCGCTAATGACTAATGGCACCAAAAGGAAACCCCCAGTCGATGGATGTAACGTTCACGGATCGACGGTCCGAGCGTTTACGGATTTTTCCAAATTTCTACTTTCGTTAAGGGAGTTTAATTGAATTAAACACGCGGCCTCAAAGGGGTTGTTATTTTTACGAAGCTTCGAAACGCGGAAACATAGCCGAAATCTCGGATCCTCGAACTGGAGTCTACGTCAAAGCAGTTGGAGCTAATTTTATGTAATGTTAAGTGTATTTCTAAACATATTTTAATACGTTAATTTATGTTTGTGAAGTTGAAATGACTTTTTCGCAAGGTAGCAGCGCACCAATTTACGTTACTATATTCTCGGGTTGCTAGAAGAGTGACACAGTTCAAAATTTATTAATTTTGAGATATCTAAA
>NW_017100162.1:267529-272152 GCF_001263275.1 Habropoda laboriosa
ACTACTTAAGAAAAATAATGTCCGAAATAAAAATAGAGGTACTTTAACCCTTTTATAATAGTAAGCAAAACACAAACAATATTTGATCAGAGACCCTCAAAACACAAAAAGACCATTAGCTAAATTGCAAAGGAAAACAAACGTTTTCGTTGTTAAATAATTCAGTAATTACTAACTTTCTATCACAGAAAGTTTCAAACCGATTTCCTGAATTTACTTCCCTTAGTTGCATTACTCTTCTAAGAAACGCAACTTCATTTCGATCAATGCAAAAAATCTGGATCATTATCACAGATATTGATCACATTTCCTGTTAATCTCTGGCCACAAAAGCTTCTCCTAAAAATCCTCGCAAAATCAACGAAACCGAGTTCCCAAAAGCACTTATGACCGACGAGAGAAGGAGAACGGAGAAGAATACACGATGAAATCGCGGCGAAGGAAGAAAACTGTGATTAACTACGATTAACCTGACCGTCGTTATTGCTAGACGAGCGGGCCAAGGCTTATCGAATGAATCGTGAACGAACGGGCTGGAACATCACGTGCAAAATACGCAAGAGGCTTAGTCGGGGCTTACGATTACTCGCGATTCGAATGGCAACGAGACTGACGAGAGAGGAAGAACGTAGAGAAAAGAGAAGTAGGAGCAGGTTTGAGGGTGGTCCAGAGCTACGGATTGGTGTAGAAAGGAAAGGGGGAGTCGAAAAGTACTTTAATATACAGCAATCCCCTTGGCTTGGAACTCGCAAACTCGGACCGACTAGCTCTCATTGCTGCTTTTCCTCTCTCTTTCTCTCTCCCGACTCTCCGCTCTCTTTCTCTAGCGTGTATTTCTCTCGTAGTAGTCGCATGGCTTCCGATGAAATTTCACGTCTTCCACGCGGGTCGCCTTTGATGCTTACTGCCATTCTAATTGCAGAAACGCGCAGAAATCGGCTTCCATTTGCCCGCAAAAACTATCTCTACCGTCTGGCATGAACCGAAAAAGACCCCGGCGAGAAGCGACATGGCTGCAGCTCTGTGACTTCAACCCCCGCGACGATTTCGAGAAATCGTGGAACGCGCGGTTCGGCTTGCACGTCGTTTCAAACTTTTTATCTTCCTTTGTGGCGAGAAATACTTCATGCGTCCTAGTACTAATCCGATTGGGCGGAATTTGAAGAAATTTCTACGATTTCAATTTGAACGTTATAATTCACGCCGAGGAAAGAAACGAAGAGGCAATTTTGGAAATTTTGGAAATTTCAAGAAACGAGGGTTCGAGGAATGAAACTTTGCGAGGAAAGTGTATCGAGAGAATAAGTAAAAAATACTTTGTACCACTTCAATTTGAATGTTATAATTCACGCCGAGGAAAGAAACGAAGGAACGATTTTGGAAATTTCAAGAAATCAGAGTTCGAAGAATGAAACTTTGCGAAAATGTGTAACGAGATAATAAGTAAGAAATACTTAGAAATACTTTGTATGATTTCAATTTGAACGTTATAATTCACGCCGAGGAAAGAAACGAAGAGACAATTTTGGAAATTTTTTAAATTTCAAGAAACGAAGTGTAACGAGAAAATAAGTAAAAAAATACTTTAATTATCTGCAATATTTTCTGAGATACTATATATTCTGTGCGAGACACGTTGAAGAGTGAAAAAGAGACGTAAATGAAGACGTAAGTGGGACCCTAACGAAAATGTAAGTTAGGCTACAGGAAAGTTTATATGGTTTCCGTCTGAAGAGAAGCTAAATACAAAACGAAATCTGTTTATTTCAAATAATAGAAGTAAATGAACACCTCCTCCAGGAATGAAACGACCCAATAATGATAGAACATCGTAGACCATGGAGAAAGCTTGGTCCCTCGTTTCGTTTGTTTGCTTCCTCTCTTCCTACGTAGTAGCTGATTTGGCTCGTGAGTCCCACGAGAATGTTACACCGATAGAACAGTTCCCCTTTTATCGATAAAATAGCGCACCTTTGCAGTTGTGCCATTTCTTCTTCGTCAAGTCTCGTCGTTCTTCTACAAAACTTCTGTGAGTTTGACATTTACTTGCAGAATTGATTTAATATTTCTGAGTGAACGTTACAAGTGAAATTGTAGAAACGAGGTACGTTGATACGCGCGATTTAAAATTTTGTAATATTTGTCGAAACGAGAGGCGGAAATGCATGAAACAGCAATTTTCTGCGTTATTCTCAGCTGCAGCCGTTTAAAGACGAAACTCAGGCAGAAACTTCCCTAACAAGATTTACCTCTAATCACCAGCGAGAAACCGTTCGCGTGTAATTTGTTTATCCCGATCATGCTTCTTGTTCATAATTGCTTAGCCTTGCTTGGCCGTCCATTTCGGTGGCGTTCACGTGCGGCGCCAGAACCACGTCGATTATCGCGTCTGACCTGGGATTTCCTTCGAGAAAATCAATGCGCAAACGTGTTAAGTGCTTCTACCTTGATCGGAAGTACAGACGTCGATATCGTTATGCAACAAGCCTTTAAAGAAAATTTTTTAACCACTGTTCATAGAAAGAAACTGCCTCTGAAGGTTTTACTATCGCGATAGAAATTTTTGTATCAAATTGGTTCCAGGTAATTTTAGATCAAAGAGTCAAAATCTCAAAAATTTTGCAGATTGTGGGTGAATAACACGTGATTGAAAGATTAATGCGAATATATTTGATAATAACAATTGCACAATGACGATAACGATACAAAATAGGGAATATTAATAACCTCTCACTCTCTTTGTTTTCACTAACCACGCGGTTCTACTGTTTACTCTCTGCTTCTCTCTAAGGCACTGACCGTTTCGCCAATCTCGAGTCGATTCGAGTATCAGCCATAGATCATGTCTATCCTAGAACGTTCACACAAATTCAAAACAAACACACGACATTCACGCCATCACTCGCAACATATTATTAAAACCAAATCCACAGAGATAATTGTCCTTATCCAAAGCAAATCCATTTACATACACCAGAGGAAAGAAAATTTCAAGAAAATTTAGCACAAGAAATACCACTTCTTAAGTAAAGAATTTTTTATACTTTGGCGATTGGTTAGGGAAGGGGGACAAATAGAGAAAGGAAAGGGAAAGAAAGATGCGTTTCGTTCTATATGGATCTCTTAGTGGACTCGTCAATTAGGCTACCTAAGAGACCTGAACCTTAGACGCGGAGGATGATTAGACTCAAATTAGAAATTGAATACATATACGCAAATAGGAGCCTCGGCGAAGACTAACGAGAATGGTCGATGGTTCTCTGCTGGAGGATCGCAGGAGGAACCGCTACAATTTTAATTTTTTCAGGACAAACCCATTAAGATACAAAATTACCTAAAAAAAGGTCAGAAACAATAAAAAAAAGTTCAGCTGCCATAATTAAGGAGATCGCCAAATGAATACCAAAAAAAAAAATGTTTAGAAGATTAAATATGAGAACACTCACAAGCTCCAACAACAAATAACCAAAACTCGGAAAATTTACTTCTCAAGAAAAGTCACCCCCCTCATCAAACTTATTCTCTACAGAAACAATTCTCTCCCATCAACTTCCGTATGTTAAAGAAATTTTCCAAGACAACCACGTTCCCATCGAACGACGGATCCTTCAAGTACACCAAGAACTCCAACAGCGAACGTCGACTATCGCGGGACATCGCCTCCTCTCCTCCTCTCCTCTCTCTTTAGTCCGCGGTGGGGGGCGTAAACGGCGTAAAAGCGGCACCACCCCTTATCTACATATCAAAAAGGCAATCCGGAGAACTCGCTTATGTAAACGGCGTGGGAGGCTTCGTGTCCCAGCCGGGGATGAAAAGAATTTCGAAATCCGTGCGCTAATAAACCTGCTCTCTGGCACCGCGGACCGACGTCGTCGGCCTGGGGGAGGAAGCTCCGACGAGATATTCGTGGGGTTAAGCTCTTTAAGCCGCGGATTAAGCGAGGCGGCACGAGAATTTAAAGTTCTCCGCCGCTGACGAGCGCGCACCGCGCATCTCATCCTCGTCCCCGTCGTCGTCGTCGTCGACGGCCACGACCGGCTACGTGCGAAAATAAAAATTAAAAGTATATTAACTTTCACGTTGGAAGTTTTTACATACACACATACATATGTATATAGCGTGGCTAGATATTAACTTTGGCGGATAATAACGAAATACCATCTGACAGGATGAAACTCTGGTAGAACGAAGTTGCCACGCTGATGCTCGTTTCCAGCTTGCTCTGCGTTAATTTACGACGGGAAATCCTCTTTTTTTTTTTCTGCCCGCGTTACACGCACTTTTATATTGAGTTCGTGTTTCGCGCGAATACGAGCTCGTTGCGGTGTTCACGGTAGCTGAGTATAGTGTAAGTTGCTCGGGGATTATTTTATTTGTTTGCGAAGATTGTTTCGTTGATGGTTTCGGGGAACTTTGTAATAGACTGGAGATGGGTGAAATGTTTTAGTAGTACGAGAGTATTTTGTGATCGTGTGTTAAGTGAATTTTATTGTTTAATTCAGTGCAACGTGAACGAAGTGTCGTGGAAAGGAAGCAGCGATCGCACAAGCGACTTTCTGTTCATCCTACATTATTTATTTATTTATTTTTATTTTGGTTGTTTAACACTTTTCCTAGATGAAC
>NW_017100162.1:275020-293897 GCF_001263275.1 Habropoda laboriosa
GTAGAGAATTTTTCAAATTAAAAAAATACTAATTTTTATAAAAATGAAACTGGGAAAAGCCATTGATACGAATTCATACTAATTTAACATATTCTAATTGTAAGTACAAGAGGGAAACAGATGAAACTATGAAAAGTAAGAACAGAAAGAAGCTGTTCTAAGAATCTGTGCATATTTCGATCAAATTAAATATAATTATTTTTAAAAATACATTATTATTTCTACTTAAAAAAATGGCAATTTCGTATCGTACAATCTACCATATTCCAAGTATAAAAGAGAAGCAGAACAAACTATGAAGAACCGGAAGAATCGGCACAGAAATGATCATTAACAATCATTAATTCAATCTAGCTTTTTCACTGAACTTTTTAATTCAATAAACTTTACTCCAATACCTTGTAACGAAAATAATCCTCGTTCCACGACGATAGATCCATTTCTCAGATGAATCCACGAGAAACGATCGAATCGTGAATGAAACCAGCCCGAAAGGTATCGAACGTCGCGCAAAACGATTTAATAACTTCACAAAGCAATTCACGCGTCTGTAACGCGGGGGATTCGGTAATCACGGTCGGAAGAATTTAATCAGCTTGAGGGCCGGAGAGCATTTTCAAGCAGGAACACGTCGCTCAGGCTGGTCTCTTTTGGGTTCACCTCCGATCTGGCTCCTCGAAAAGCCCGCTCTTACCGCCAACTCTTGCCAGCCCTCTCGCCTCTAATTCGAGCATTCGTCAGGCCGCACACACGAGCCATTATAGCCGAAAGTTTCGCCAGCATTAAATGCTAATGAGAGCGGCTGGATTTTCCAGCGGTCAGAGGTTCCGCCACTCGTACCGATTACGATTTCCAACAGATTCGACCGCCTCCACGCAAAGCTCACTCACCCACGCTCTCTCTCTCTCTCTCTCACTCCCTCTTTCTCTTTGCCATTCGTTCACCGTCAAGATCCGATCTCTCCAACTATTATTTCGTTCCGAAAGCCCTCGATTCGGAAAGGTTGGATTTGCACGGGTTCACAGAGTGGACTTTTAATTGATTGTTAGCTGAACGTTGTTTCAGCTCTTGCTACGATTACGTAAATTTTCGCGACAAGTGCTTCCGGTTACTCTACCACGATACACACGGATGCACGCTGTTTTATCCGTTTGATGAGATAAAGTTGACGATCAGAATGCCGATGTTCGTTAATTAGTCGAGAGAAGGAGAATAATGTAACAACGAGAGAGATTTTTAGAGATTCTTCATTTAACACTTCGAACTTCGCGAATTTAAAAAGATTCCCTCTGTTCTCGTTGAATTTGTATAAGTCTGTGGTTGGCTGTTTAATCTACTTAAGAAACTTCAAAAAGAACGTCGTTATTAGGTAGTGCTCTTTGAGAGGTACAAGAATTCGGTCAACACGTCAAACGTGTAAGATATCGCGAAATTTTATTTTCACCAGGCTTATGAGGGAGCATTCTGAAGTGATCATCACCGACTTTGAAGAAACTTTGGTAGATAGTAGTTCTGAAAGAATTTTATCGAGGTAATTGTCCACAGTGAAGGAAAATCGCTCTAAAAGTGAGTAAATATGATTTTTAACGATACAGAATATATTTTGGAATCATAAAATGTCACATGTGGAAGAGAAATTGATTAACGGTAGATAGTAGTTCTCAAAGGAATTTTATATCGGTAATCGTCCACAGTGAAGGGGTGAAAATCGCGCTAAAAGTGGATAAATATGAATTTTAACGGTGCAGGGTATATTTTTGAAATATAAAATTTCACATGTGATAGAGAAATTGATTAAATCATCGACGTCTCATTGCTCAAGCCATCGAGCTACACGCAACTTCACGCATCGGCTGATTAATTAATCGGTAGGTTGGAAATTTTGCAATTTAAAGGATGGAATGAAGTTCGCGAGCAGCATATAATTTAATTAATCTTCTCCCTTCGATTAAACCGGTGCCCGTACGTGAGCCTTGAGCTTGATACACGATTAATTCTAGGCGTTCCCGATAAGACGATGCGACGAGACAAAAGGGTGTATAGGCGGCGTATAGCAATATCTAGCAGCGCGATGGAAACCGGCCAATTAAGTGGACCCTACGAAATTGGTTTTTAATTGAACGACAGGAACCGATGACATTAATTACCGGACGCGCTGGCTACTCAGCAGACGTAATTAATGTAATATTTTAGACGGGAGTGCGCATTGTTCGGAACAATGTAATGGTTAATTTAATAACGACAATTTATTGCTCAATGGAAGGTTATTAGGTATGTGTGAACGAAACTGTGATCAATCGTACGCTGCCTTATTTGGAATTTTTAAATATCGAATGCACAGTTAGGGATACTTAATGAAAATGAAAACTCTTCTTGAGAATATGAAGACAGGAATAGAAATATTTTTATTTCCTTCTGAATGAACTGTGACACACGGTAAGGACAAAATTTATAACGTTGGTTATACAGTTCGTTAATAATAATGACAAAAGAACTTTTTAAAAACTTTTTAACAAATTTTAAAATATTGAAAATATACACTCATGTTCGTAAGTATTTGGACACTCATTGAACGTGAACTGAATCTAAACAGTCTATACAAAATTATTAAGATTCAAAAAGAAATGATGTTACTACCGCTAGAAAATTCATACTCCATTCAGAAATTTTGAAAAAGAGGTAATAAGCAAATTTCGCTTTTTATCATTGCACTTCCTTTTCTAATTTTCGACAATTGACATTCTCTAGATAAACGTATCAGAAATCATATTTTCCTTGCAACTATGGTACGCTAAAAATAAACAATTCTAGCTGTATTTGGAAATATTAAAAATGGACAATTTTAAAATCAACTCCATGTTTAATCCTACAACTCAGTAATGGACTCAGTTGATCTATTGGTGAGTCTAAGATGTCAGAAAGACCTCTGAAAACCCCGAAGAAAATCACTAGAAATGAATAATATTATGTCCTATGTATTCCTACTGACATAAGACGCTAACTTTTACGAAAAAATGTACTTTAGATCACACAATACTTTCTTAACAAACATAACAGGTGTCCCAATGAACTGCAGTGTACACGCAACCACGCTTTCTCTAAAGAAAAATGGAATATTTAATTCTCTATTAATACATCTCTAGAGAAATTTATTTCTCCGACATGAAAATGGAACAAACGCTAGTTAATGCACCAAAAACACCGTACCCACGTTCACCTCGTATAATCCACCGTAGAAACAGTTTTCACCTGTCCCACACGTTTTAAACCCGGCACACTCTCGGTGTACTCTATTCAACCGTGTTCGTCAGAATCTCACGGAGTGACGAAATGATAAGCGCGAACGAGGGCGCGATACATGAATACATATTCGTATGCAGTCGTAATTTTGCTCAGTTGAAGCCCACTTCAACGCTGCTCCGCCATCATCCCATCATCCCCAAAAGCCTGCAGACGCAACAGCCAACCCTGTTGGCCCCTCACGGACGCCTTTCACGACGCTGGCTAATGTCTTTTCTGTGTTGCGCTAGTCGCCGTCCCTCGACAACGCGGCACGAAGGTCCTGGCCGAGGTATTATCCTATTTTGCGAGCCGTTGCTCTCCTCTACGTTCAGCTACGCGGATAACGCGCGCCGCAACTTTACCAGAGACGCGCCTGTCGGCGACCAAATCTGCTATCTCGGGCGAACGATGGCCAGACGAACGGGTATTATGCACTCTGTCATTTTGTCCGGGCTAATTTAGTAACCATTTTAGCGCCAGTTTCAGACGAAACGGAGTGCATGATACGCGGAGCTCCTAAGTTGCCAACTTTTCAAATTTTCGGATTGTGTGATACGAGCGGGCATTAATTTATGTAGGTGATACTGTTCTTTTTTTAATTTTTTGGGCATTTTAGACTTTTGACGTCACTCGGTGGGGTTGCTGATTTGTAAAGGTATTGTACTTTCAGTTTTACCGTCTTCTATGCAACTGCAGTAAATCGAGCGGGGAGTGGAAAAACGGGGAAACGAACGAAATATAATTGGAAAAATGTTTAATTTATATAGGTGATACTGTTCTGTTTTTAATTTTTGGGCATTTTAGACTTTTGACGTCACTCGGTAGGGTTGCTGATTTGTAAAGGTATTGTACTTTCAGTTTTACCGTCTTCTATGCAACTGCAGTAAATTATTAAACTCAGAGTTCAAGATCACGTACTGACACTGTTCTTTTTTTAATTTTTGGGCATTTTAGACTTTTGACGTCACTAGGTAGGGTTGCTGATTTGTAAAGGTATTGTACTTTCAGTTTTACCGTCTTCTATGCAATTGCAGTAAATTATTAAGCTCAGAGTCCAAGGACTTTCGTTACATACTGTACTAATGATACATGGGAAACATGTCAAATTTCCGAAATAAGTAGAATTTAATTTTGACGTTGAATAATCAGCAAGCAAACGAATTTTTCCACAATAAAATCTTGTGCAAAAATTTTACACACAATTGTGTATATAGAGTTACAGAATTTCTGTTGCATTCGACGCATTTTATGAAATGTAGTCATGAATCTGCTTCAAAAATGTTCCGATACATTTCCAGTGTAGAAGCAAGAAGAACGAAAAAAGGAACCGCATCGATCTCACTATTAAAGCTAATTCCATTTGCAACACTTTCAATTAAAACACTCAAAATTAAAAGTTTACACAGACGCGCAATAAATTCAACTAGTTTTTCAATGTTCACGGAAAAAAGTGGTAGCTACCTTTAAAAACGAAATCTCGTTCCTCATCGACGTTTATTAACAAGAGTTCAGCGCAATCTGCTACCTACACGTCTACAGGCGGGATTAAAGATACCGGCCTGCGAGTTGGAGTGCACGGGGAAGACCGCGCTGGATCACGTTGTAATGTAAGAACATAGCAATTTGTTGGTATCAGGTGCACGAGGTATCTCAAGTTGTAAGCCCCTGGTTTCGCCCGCTGCCGGCAATTAACTCCATTACCACCCTGTAACGTCGTGAGCTGACTTGCCTTCCACGAAGTGCGCGCAACTCGTTAAGCCTTTGGGTTTTGGACTTGGGCCCTTTGCTGAGCCCAAAGGGACACTAGATAGGACCTGCCTTTAAGACCGATCCAAACTGCATCGAACGTGGTTTCAGCGAAATTAGAAGTATCAGAGTCCGGTGTTTCGAGGATCAATTAATGGTCCCTGTGATAACGTTGTCCCTATGTTACTAATTCTATTCTGAAATTACTCTGTTCTGTGGTAAAAGCTTCAAACTGTTCATAGTCTTCTTCTTAGATATAAAATGTCAGGAGGAAAGAACGAAGAGAAGCTTCAGCATTTTATTCAGTTAAAATAATCGACAATCTTTGAGTTTCTGTGACATTTTTCGAGTTGTTTGGGGAACTTCAGATTCGCAAAATTTCACAATTCAATAAACTATTTGGCTGACTAGCTTCCTTTATTTTCGATACTTTGCACGCCTGAACGAAATTTTTCAAACCAATTTCTAATAGTCCTTTCAGTGGTGTTGCTTTTCTGTAATCAATCGTTTACTCGTTTTGCTGTATCAAATGCACTAATTGCAAGTCCACCTTTGACTCATAAAACAGTTGCCCTAATTCTAATGTACTTCTCTATTTCTCTAAACATACACAACTGCAGCACTATAATTGCTTCTAAACTCCCTAATTTCTTCCTGAAAACCAAAGAATGATTCTGCATTTCTCATATGCACCAATCCAATATATTTCATCACAGCTTTCTCCAGAATTTCAAAAAAATGTGATCCCAAATTCAGCTAACCTCCCATCGCCGTAAATGAACCCACCTTTCGTCTACAACGCTCTTATTAAATACCTTACCAACGTCATCTCATCATTTCTTCATTTTGCTGTATCAGATGCGCTAATTGCAAGTCCATCTTTAACTCATAAAGCAATTGCCCTAATTCGTTGCAAATCTGTCTTCCTAAAAATACACAATTACATCAATATAATTGCATCTAGACTCCCTAATTTCTTCCTAAAAACTAAAGAATGATTCTGAATTTCTCATATGCACCAATTCAATACACTCCCACTGACCTCCAACTCACAGCTTTCTCCAGAATTTCAAAAAACGCGATCCCAAATTCACCCGACCTTCTCTACAATTCCACAACTCTCTCCTACTAAAAACACCACCTCACCAACATCGTCCCACCAAATTCCACCACGAATCACCGTAACGAACCTGTGGGCGGCCCTTGCAGCGCACACGGCGCCACATTGTTATACAACATAAACGAAAAGCCGCGCAACGGACGTGTCACTCGTCGGCGTCGATACCGTGGCGGGCCGATACCGATGGCTGTCCTCGGAAAGCGGAGAGGCACTTGAGATGTCGTTCCGAGGGCAGCCAGGGTCCCGACCGACGACGCGAGGGGCAGTCAACGGCCAAAAGTGACTCGAGCGACATCGACTAGCGACACGAGACATTTCGCCTGGCTTTCCGAATAAAGGATTTCAAGCGCGACCACGCGTACATTTATTCTCCCGTTGCCCACAAACCCTAACAACCACCTCTCCAATCGTTCACCCAAACGTACAAAGAAAATAATTCAAACTACCTTCTCCGCCTGAATTATTCCTTCCAACGCGAGACAAAGTGCACCGTGTACACCGGAACCAGGACCGTGATACATTCGCGGCGATATTAGCGCCAGGGGATGAAACCAGGACGCGCGAGCGTCTCGCGTCGCTAACGTATGACCGGGCGCCCCCACGTGTAACCCGCCCATCTAGAAGCAGTTCGTGTGCGTCCATAGAACTCCGTGTGGGTTCGATTCATATATTCATAGGGAAATAGCAAGGTGGTAGACGGGAGGAGTTGGCTACTTGGGGGACGCGTGTACCGCGATTGCTACCGGTCGCGACCTCATGCATACATCACGGACAGAAAGTGATGGAACGCACCCACGACGCCCTAGGTCACCTACGCGGACAAAACTGTCACGCTGACTGATCGCCAAATCCCACGACGTGCGGCCCAACGACGACGAGTTCTACGCGAAAACGCCTCCGCGAGCCGAACCTCATTTTGCAGGTTTCTACGAACACTGGTAGTGGGGTCGACCGGGAACGTTAGGATTAATAACGAGGGAATGGGTTTTGCGAAACTGCGGTCTGCTTGCATGGCGTGACGTGTGGGGCTCTGGTAAGCAAGGAGCGTAGAAGGTTCTTGGGTATTGTGGAATGATTGGATTGTGGAAATGTGTCATGGATGAAGTATTGGTTGTGTAATTTGATTGAATTTTCGGAGTTTTTTTTTTTGTAATTAGTGATCTGATGACTTGCTTTATTGAGCAGCTTTTTTATGTATGAGAATTCGGTTTGTAATTAGTGGAGGAATGGTGAATTGTATGATGATATTGTTGGGAAATTTGATTTTCAACTGAGAAAATGAAATGTAGCTTTTGTGAAGTTTAATGGATTGCCTTAATATCGCCAAAGCTGTTTTATTGCTTCCTTAAATGTCGTAGACTATCGGTGACTAAAGGTAACCACATTTCGACGTTTCGTTGTTTTTTGAATAATTTTCTATGTATTTAAAAATGATTTTGTCAATAATTAGATGACAGTTCAGTGCAACAGGTCTCTTCTTTTTCACTTCACCTGAACATTGTACTTTTTGGTACTTGAAACGTAGATTTCAACATTTCAATTTTAAATTTGCAGTCACATTTTGTGTATCTCAAATTAAAAATGTGGAATTTTAAAATTGCAAAATTTAGGTTCAATACTGTACAAGCACTACACTAATAATAAATATACATTACAGTGGTTTTTAGTCAACAAATTTCTCGTATTCCAGAGACGCTGCAAATAAAATTTACACTCCACGTTAAAAATTCACTTGCTAAATCTAAGTTTTAGATTTGAATTCGAATCTCAAATTAGTAATTAAAATTTGGATGTTAACTAAACTAAATTAAAAAGAAAAATTGATAAATCAACCATTTCAATTTTCACGAATTTCAAAGACAAAAAGAATAAAATTTATTCTACGTTAAAAATTCATTTGCGGAATACACGTTGGACGCTCGTTTAGGATACGAGGCACGGAATAGCTCGAGGATGATGAAAACAGACAATAATTCCACGCGGCCGGTGAGATTCAGTGCCGCGTCTAGCTCATTCTACCCTCGACTACGTGACGCCGAAACGCGGCACAATTTGTAAAACACTATATCACGCCGCGGAGAAGCATAACCCACGTTACCGGCGAATATGATGCTCTTACGAGCAAAGACGCGGAAGCCGTGGTGAAAGAGGAGAAGCGGCAAGACGACCGAGCGTTTACGAGCGAAGCTCCATTAGACGGATGTTGTCAACGCGTAATTGCCAATAGTGCAGTAACTCACTTCCTACGACTTCGCGGCTTTCAGCTCTAACGACGCATCAACAGCCGTCGCTGACAATAACAAATAACGTAGCTGTGATATCAACACCTTCATCTATGTATGTATCACCTTGCGTAAGAAATTAGCTAATAGAAGATCTACTAAGAAACTGAATTTAAATACGCGTTACTATACCCCTTCCGGGTCAATTATTTGCCTTCCGGATGCTGTGTAGGTATTGTTAAGATGTAAGAGAGCAAAGAGAAATATTTAGCAACTTTGGAACTTAAGGCAGCTTTGGAAATTGAAATTTGAAAATTTCCAGTATAGAAAGATTCCCTTGACTTCTAATTTTTGTCACGAAAACCTTAGCACGATTCACTTGTTAGATTTATCAGTCAGTTAGATATAACAAAAATTAAGGCCTTACTAGGAAGTATACATTTCTTTTGTATACGTTCGGAGAAATCCGTTTAGCTATACCACCTCTGTTTAGTAAAGAACTAAATGTTTATGATACGTGACAAAAGGCCCTTCGGTCCCAAGCGGGGTCGTAGGCAATATTAGGGTGTTGCGTAGGAGAATTCTTAGTCCGTATACAGTGCTCTTACCATCAAGTAGAAAATCGAACCTTTCTTGTGTCTAATAAAAGTTTATAGTTTAAAATAAGGATTATTAATTTTAACAACCAGTAACTCCCATAATCCAATATCACTATCACCTGCAACTTTCATTCGTTACCACTTTCACCTCAAATGTGTAGTCAACAGGAACATAATTGTAATTTTTATAGATACTTTTTGTACGTCACTAACTATGTAGGTTAAGCAGATTCACCGAAAGAGAAACATCGCTAACTTTCATCGTACTTCTCTACTATTCGCGCAACGTTAATCTAGCGTGTGAGCTTAAAGACTATGTGTACGCAACAGATATGGTGGTTAGCTCTTTCTAGTTGCAAAAGTTGGAAAGCTCTACTGACTAACCCTGGGTTAATCTAACGAGCTCTGACAAACCTAACTCTAAAATTTCTATTCACATCAAATCAGAGACGCCTGGCTTATCTCGTCTGATCAACTTTAAATTCCCTTTATCACCTGATCCATGAATAAGATTTCAGCGGTATGAGACTTTGAAGCAAAGCAAACAGAAAATAAAAATTCTGAATTCTCGAAATATGAAAAAAATCAACGGTCTAACATAGAATTCATTAATGAGATTTCAGTGATCTGAAGCGTCGATACCAAGCAAATAGAAAATGAAAATCCGAAATTCTCAAGGAATCAAAGAAACTTAACGCAGAATTAAGTTACACAGGGGTCCTTAAATTCATCAATGAGATTTCAGTGATCTGAAGCTTCGAAACAGAGCAAACAGGAAATGAAAAATTCTCAAAATATCTAGTAAAATTAAGCTACACAGAGATCTTCGAGTCCATCAATGAGATTTCAGTGATCTAAAGCTTCGAAACAAAGCAAACAAAGAATAAAAATGAAAAATTCACCAATCTAACATAGAATCAATTTACAAAGGAATCGTTGACAAACTCTTCCTTCGCAAATTTCGCAAACCAACCTAACTTAGGCCCCGTCGTCAGGAGCCAGCAGTTATACAAGAAATCGTCGAAGAACCCGTTCCCAAAGTCTCCGGTCAAATCACCGGGTTCGTCAACGGTGAAAGTTGCTCGTTCCTCGAGACCAGCGCGAGTGACCATCGCGAAAAGGGTGTTCGAGAGCACGCAACGGAGAGGAGGTCAGAGAACGAGACGTTGGCAAAGAGAGAGAAAGAGAGTAGCAGAGGTCGAAGGGACGGATCGAGGCCTAAGCACGTTCTCACCCTTGGCGCTGCTTGTGAGGACCCTCGGAGGGCCTAACGAGCGGCTTTGTCATTTCGGCGTCTTCTATCCCGTTCTCTCGTGCGCGCTCCTCTCTTAATGATGGTTCCCAATGCAAGTAAATAGGTCCAAGCCCCTCGCGACAACGGCCATGCAGAGCGATGCTACAACGCTCGTCTTCTGCCGTTAGCCACTCAAGACTGCGTTCCCATCCACGCATGTTGGTTTATCCAGACCGGGAGGGAGCTTTGAATACGCGTTCCTGGAAATTCTGCACGGGGCCGAGACACTTGTGTTATCATTAACGACGATTAAGGCGCGTGCCGGCCGGGGAGATTTCGATGGGAACCGGGCGCGCTGCTCAACCGCACGCACGATTATGAATACATTAGCGGAAGGAAATGTAACTGGTTGGCTGGTTGTGAGGGAGGTAAAGAGTGGCTTTCGGGAGCAACGAGTATTAGGGAAGTTGGAATGTTGCTTTTTGGGACACCGGGGTTTAGGTTCAATTGGTGTTGTGTTACACCGTTGTTGGAACTTTTGGAATTGGGTTCTGCAGGGTGTCTTTTTAACACTGACGACGAAGCCAGCTGAAATAGTGGTGTAACGTTGGAACGCGAGAAAAATTGAACTTGGATGAAATTTGAAAGCGCTGATTAATAATTTAGAAGTTGGAATGGTTTTTGGGACTTTCGGGTTTAAGTTCAAATGCTGTTCGAATTTTTGGTGCCTGGTGAACTCTGACGAAGCTATCTAGAATACTAACAAAACGTTGGAACACATGAACAATTGAGCGTTGGTTATATGCAAAAGCATGGATATAATTTGAAAGAAGTTAGAATGGTTTCTGAGATTTTCGGAACTTTTGGAATTGTGTTCCACGGTGTTCGTCGAATCCTGACGAAGGTAACTGAAATACTGTGTAGAGAAACGTTGGAACACGAGAAGAATTGAACATGGATGAAACCTGGAAGCATTGATTTAGAAGAAGCTAGAATATTGTTCAAAATGACCCAAATGAGAATTAATAAAAATTTTGTCTTACTACGATAACTATGAGTCAGAAAAAGTGAAGATGTTATCTAAACGATAAGAATGAATATTATATTCAAGAATACAAACACTTCTCAATAACAAACTTTCACGCCTAATATTACCTTTACTTTAGTCGAATCATGAAATCCCTTAACCAATCATATTCTCACAATCTTCACAGCCGCGAAGAACTATCTCTCCTCCTAAGGACCGAATTTCTTCCACATTTTCCATTCGAAAATTTGTTCCAACTCCCAGTGCACCCTACACACTCAAACCTAGCCGCAACTTCTCACGCCAGAAGCACAAGAAAATCTATACCTCGAGAAATATCGTCCTCCACAGGCATTGACAAACTGCTAGCGATATACGCGCGAGCCAAGATCTTTAACTTTTTAAGAAAGTCTGGTAGGGTATGTACACTGTGTATAGACAGGAAACGCTGATTAGTATCCGGTGGGTGGAAACTTTTCGAGGCATCGTTCTGCTCGGCTCGCCTTCAGATTCTAATGGACTCTCATTTAAATAGAAATCTCATGCCGATACACAGGGGTCGGGGCCGCTATATGCGGCCGGGATGGAAGGACAAACCAACGCTCCAAGTGTGTTTGCCATCCAAGTAATGGCCACGGAGGGTCCTCTCTTCTGGCCGGCCCGCCCTGGACAGCCCACGGTCAAGGATGGCCATGAAGAGAATGGGCGTGCAAACAAGCCACCCGTGACCCCCATGTCTGAAGACTCTGCCTCTTCCTACGCGCGTTTTTTACCTTTATTTCATTTCCTACGGCTACTCGACGTGGTCGAGATGTCGTTAAATTTTCTACGGCGCACATATGCTGCGGGGGGAGAGAACACGAGGATAGTTCGGCATCATATTGGAAAGTTCCTTGTCCACGGAGAGTTCGAGGCTCGGATGTATTCGGGAAAGGGAAGATGTTTCTGCCGGGTCGTTTATGTGCATTACGTTTGATTTTATCACGTTTACTAGACATTCGTGGGGAAATATTGTTTTCTGCTTTTGGTAAACCAATTTTTGTTATTTCTGGACTCGGGGAAAGTGTGAAAGTGTTGTTGGTCTTTATTGTTGGAGATTTGGAGTTTGTCGTAAAACGTTGTTGGACATAAATGTAGACACGTTTGAATCGGTAAGATTGAAAATAACGTGTCATTTCCTTTTTTTCATTGACGATGTTATAGCGAGTTGCAGTTGGAGATTATAGTCTTATGTCTGGTTTTGTGAATTTATGTTAAAGTAAAATGATATTGAGTAAGTTTATTTGTATTTATTTTTGATTACTAGAAATTGGGAAATGAATGGAAAAGAACGAGTTTCCTCGGTCAAGATGAAATAAGAAAAGAACGCGAGGAAATTTGGAAATTATTGGGGATCTTTAATTTGCGAATAAAGATTGACTCAATCGAATGCAGAGAAAAACAAAAACGTTTACTGATATAAATGTAATACAAAACAACGGAGGCGAAAACCCGAGTGAAAAACAGGTACTCGGTTCGGGGTTGTCACACAACTGCTTAAAATGCGGAGAAGCATTTTTTATATACTTGGATCGGAACCACGGTCAGCGGACCTATGGCTTTTATGGCCCGGTCTGGGCCTACGTTAAGTACAGAAACTCGCAGTAGAAAAATTCAAAATATAATCTATTCTCGATAGAAGTGAATGGAAAAGACCGGGTCCCAGAATTTTTCCTCAGTCAAGATGAAATAAAGAAAGAACGCAGAAAATTGCGAAATGAATGGAAGAGAATGAATGAAATGAACGAAATGAATGTAGAACTACTTACTATTGATAAAGAAAATCACATTTTCTTTGTCACATTTTTAGAAATCTTACTGCAATTAATTTTTGAAACAAGAACTAATTTTTTTCATGCTGTCTCTGATATCAGATTCATTTGTACAAGGTCTTCGGTAATAACTACTCAAGACAGCGGCCTATCGCACCAACATTTCAAGAGACATTTGAACATAAGTTTAACCAAACTTCCTCTAAAACATCTTCCGCGTCGATCTATTGTATCAACGAGAGAGAAGATACATCGAAAATAAACCATTCTGAGCTATTTATTGAAATTGTCGGAACTAGAACGAACGTTTTCTAGCAGGAGAACGTCCACTGTCTGGTGATATTTCTGTACGCGTCCGCGTGACAATGCTATACGTTTTGTTCAGCACCAGGAACGTGTTTCTATATATATACACACCACGTCTACACAGATATATAAAACGTTCCCGCTGCCTTTTTCCTGCTACAGAATTTTCACCCCATTTCGCAAGCATGTCACTTCCTGCCTAAGTTCGTATCGGTCTACGGGCAAAAAGGAGCACGCAGCTATGTCGCGTACGTTTTCACAATGCCAGGCGGACGTACATGGTCAGTCGACTGGCGGTGCTTTGCATGCAAACAGAAAACGTTACATCTCCCCCGATGGCCGGTCAGGGGGACAGTAAATTTTGAGAACTACCGACGCGGGGCCACCACTTATCGCTGGTCCGCTCCCTTTTTTTTTGCATTCCTTTTGCGTTACGTCAGCGTTATTTTGTTTTTCGGAAAAACCTAGAGTAACGGGAAACGTGTGTTGGAAAATTGGTGTTTGGTGGAATTATTGAAATACTCGGAGGCTTGGAAGTATTTAGATTCTATAAAATTAAGGAACGACAGTGATTCCTGAGAATTCCAAGGAGACTAGAATCGAGAAGTTAGGAAAATTTGGAGGTCTAAAGAAATAAAATTCTGGACTCTCGACATTTTTTGCGATATCGCAAAAAATTGAAGGTTTAGAAGTATCTGAATTGAAGAAAATTGAGAAAATTGAGATAATTATTCCTGAGAATTCTAAGGAGACTAGAATCGTGGAATTTGGAAAATTTGAGGATTTTAGAGAATTAAAATTCTGGACACTCGACATTTTTAGCGATTTCGCAAAAAATCCCATTTTTGCACTCTTTTGCGTTACGTCAGCGTTATCTGGTTTTTGAGAAAATCGTAGACTAACGGGAATCGTGTGTTGGAGAATCGGTACATGGTGGAATTATTGAAATACTTGAAGGCTTAGAAGCTTTTGGGTTTAAGAAAACTGAAGAATGATAATTATTCCTGAGAATTCCAAGGAGACCAGAATCGAGAAATTAGGAAAATTTGGGGACCTAAAGAAATAAAATTCTGGAGACTCGAAATTTTTCGCGATAACGCCAAAGAATATTCCTCTTTTACATTCCTTTGCGTTGCTTTAGCGTCATCTTTTAATGATAATTATTCCTGAGAATCCTAAGGAGACTAGAATAGTGGAATCTGGAAAACCTGGGGTCTTAAACAGTCAAAATTCTGGACACTCGACATTTTTCGCAATATCGCAAAAAGATCCCTTTTATGCCTTCTCTTGTGTTTCGTCCGCGTTATTTTATTTTCCAGAAAATTGTTGGAAAATCGGTATTTGGTAGAATTATTGAAATACTCGAAGGCTTAGAAATATTTAGATTCTAAGAAATTAAGGAACGACAATGATTCCTAAGAATCCTAAGCAGACTAGAACCTTGGAATCTCGAAAATTTGAGGACCTAAATAATCAAAATTCTGGAGAGTCGAAATTCTTCCCAATATGCACCGCAGAAAGAAAGAACCTCAAAATTGCACCGCCATAAAATTAATTTTACCACTCTGCCTGCATTCCCAGACATTCCAAGAGTTACAAATTTCAAACAGTGCGTAAACACAAGTTCAACTAAATCTCCAATCGTCTCATTTCCCACAAACATCGAAATCAGAGACCAGCACTTCCACTCCCCGCAGACTTCGAAAGAAACGCGCGAAAAAAGACGTCGAGTAGAATCAAATCAAAGTTGTCCTTGCAACTGGAATCCTCGAAAGAACGCACGAGACATCGTACGGAAGAAGAAGAACGAAGGGACAGTGCAAGGCGAGGCGAATAAAGACGAGAAAAGATTGCGGACAAAGGGTGGAAAGAGAGAAGAAATGTCGAAACGGCTGGCTGGTTGGCTGTTCTCGCCGATCAAATTTCGAGAATGGCTCGAGCTCCATTAAACAGGTCCTACTTTTCCTCGTGCAGCCAAAGAGGCCGAGTAACCCGTCGCAAAACGTTCAAGGAATACCTTCGTGGGCTGCAGGGAGATAGTTTCCCCTTCGTTTTTCCCGTGCCGCGAGTCGGAAAGTCGATCCACGATCCCGAGGGTCACGCGCGATTGAGCTCGATCCTCTGCGTCTGTTATTACCCGTCCGCCTCGATGACACCGGCTTTCCAAACGGAAAATCCACGGATTACACGCAGAAAAGGTTTTGTACGTGTACGAAAAAAATTGGACAAATGAATTTCTTCAATAAGATACCGAATATGTGTAAACATGACTCGATAAATATTGCGATTAGAGATTTTTACACGTACACTTTTGCACATTTTCTCAGTTGAAATATTCTATCTTCCTGGTGAAAGATTTTGATATTCAGCCAGATCGTTGTTATTTAGTGTTTGCTTCAAGTTTAGAAATTTGTTATCAGAAAGCTACTAAAATTGGACGACGATAAAGTAGACAAGAATTGAGGCTATTGGCGTAAGGGTTAAATTCATGGATGCGTGCAGTTTAAATTATAAATAATTTTTGGTGAATTCAAAATTTACAATGAAATGAAAAAATTGGTCACGATAATTGTCACACCTCGTAGATTGCCACAAGGAGCAACGAACTCTACACCTTACTGAGTCTCGGTGGAAGATTACTCACTTGTCAATAAAACCATTGGAACGCCACAGAACTCCGGACTTATAACTGGGAACTTCGAATATTGAACTATCCGAACTTCCAACTCAACCAAGTTACTTCACCTTGCATATAATTCTGAGCATCCGTAACACCAAACGAGACAAGAGATCTGTGTCTGGGATCGATCGAAAATAATCGAATCTTAGATCGAAACTAAATCAAATCAAGGGGGGTTCTCTTAACGCCGGACGGCACCTAATATCGGACATTAGTTATATCTGCAATAATTGAAACGCTACCGAGCCGTTATTCTGCGTATCTCCTAGAGGAGACAAAAGGAATAAAAATAAGTTTTCTACGCGTTTCAGTCGCGTGTGTACAGGTAAAGAGATTTACTTAAGAGAAACCTTAAACGTCCGGCGCTAGTGGAACTCCCCCTACTATAAATAAACTACCCAGAAAAATTCATCGCTAAGAAAATTGGTTAGCTTGTTTTTTGAAATTTAATTGATATTAAAGCAAGGAGAGAGAGAGAGTTACAAGCGTATCGCTTCAGCAGACTCTCAGCTATCAATTATTAGAGCCTCAAACGCGAGCCGATATTGTGTTGCCTGCCACTTCATCCACTTTGTAATGAGCAGGCATCCAAGTAGAAGTCTTGTATCTACCGTTGCGACAGGATCTGATAACCGGCGAAGATTTTGCCTCGGCCCGAAAGTTTGTTTACTCGCGTTACCTCGCGCTGTTCACCATCTTCGTCTTCCTCCTCCTTTACGTCACGGTATCGACAACTACTCTACTTTGCCCCGATATTTCCCCGGTCTAATATCCGCATTGTCGCGTCTTGCCTCGTCTTGTCTACGTCTTCACGTGTCTACGCTTCAACTAACCCTTCGGCATTCAACGCCACCTCTTTCTCTCTCTCTCCCTTCCTCTCCTCTCTCTTACTCCACGTGCCGTTGTGTTATACTCGAGTTTATGCTCGAAAATCATCCTCTGCCCTTTCCCGCCGGATCTTCGCTCCGGGATAAGGCTATCAAATGCACGTTGCGTCTTCCAGCCGCGCTCGAGATGGCGATCCACTGGCGTCGTGAGTGAGCCTCGAGAGCGTAATTCTCGATGCGTTTCGGTGTACCCTGTCTACGGGAAAATGCTTGAATATCGAATCGGAGAGAGGCGAAATATGAGAATGAAAGATTTCTTTGGAATGGTGGAATTTTGGAAATTCAATGGTGAATTGTGGTATCGTTGATGTGTAAGTGGAGAAGCTATTTATTGAGAGATTTGTAGGAGGGACTTAGAAATTTTCGAATATTTTAAGAATATCGATGGAAATTTTGTAGTTCCTATTTTTGTTACGAGAAATTTGCGAATATCAGGAAACCTAAAAAGTTCGTACGGTATCATTTTTCATTTAATGAGCACAAAAGCCTTCGAATATATTTTTTTTTTAACATATATGAATACTCTTAGATCAGGACATTTACATTGGCTATAGAACATCGCAAGAGTATTCTTACCCAAAAGTGTATTCTTCCCTAAAAGAATATTTTGCTCAAAAGAGTATTCTGTTCTTAAGAAGTATTCTTACTCAAAAGAGTGCTCTTCCCCAAAAGAATATTTTTCTCAAAAGAGACTTCTTCCCCAAAAGAATATTTCGGCTAAAAGAATATTCTTCCCAAAAAGAGTACTTTGCCCAAAAGAGTATTTTTCCCAAAAAGAGTAGGCATTCTTATTTAAAAGAGTATTCTTTCCCAAAGAATATTTTTCTCAAAAGAGAATTCTTCCGCAAAAGAATATTTTGCCCAAAAGAGTATAATGTTCCAAAAAAGTATTCTTACTCAAAAGAATATTTTTCTCAAAAGTGTATTCTTCCCCAAAAGAATATTCTGCCTAAAAGAGTATTCTTCCCAAAAAGAGTACTTTGCCCAAAAGAGTATAATGTTCCAAAAAAGTATTCTTACTCAAAATAATATTTTTCTCAAAAGTGTATTCTTACTCAAAAGAATATTTTTCTCAAAAGTGTATTCTTCCCCAAAAGAATATTCTGCCTAAAAGAGTATTCTTCCCCAAAAGAGTAGGCATTCTTACTTAAAAGAGTATTCTTTCCCAAAAGAATATTTTTCTCAAAAGAGAATTCTTCCGCAAAAGAATATTTTGCCCAAAAGAGTATTCTGTTCCAAAAAAGTATTCTTACTTAAAAGAGTATTCTTTCCCAAAAGAATATTTTCCTCAAAAGAGTATTCTTCCCCAAAATAATATTCTGCCTAAAGTGTATTCTTCCCCACAAGAGTACGACCAGAAAAATATCAACCTCAACTCCCAATAAAATTCTCAATACAAAAGCATTATCCTATCCCTTCTATTTTTCGTAACGACACCGTTACAATACTAATGCTACAACTTATTGAGTATCACCGCGGTCTCGTCAGGGATCGTCCATTACGTTGTATTCAAATACTCCCTGGGAGACAGTCGATGGGGCCATATAACCGGGAATAGCAGGGCATTGAAGTCCCGTAACCTGTAAAGAGTTTATCGAAGAAGAAGGACTGTTAAGGATAAAGGGTAGTTTTCTGAGCACCGTAGAAAGGCACGGGACACGACGAACGGAGAGGGAAGAAAGTAGGAGAGGCGAAGGGAAACGGGTGAAAGAGAGAAAAGTAGAGGTTCTAGCGGGACAATCTCATCTCGATCCCATCGTACATCGTGCCACCCGAGGCCCTACATCTCTTCGCTCGTCCCACGTCCCTCTGAGGGACCCGTGCACCCTCCACGAGTCTTCACTACCATCCCCTTCCTTTACGTTCTGCTAGGTACACCGGGTCCTGCGACCCTCGACGTGGCAAATTGAGCACACTCGCCCCTTGCAAGAGACCGAGCAGCGTTACGAGCGATATATGTGGA
>NW_017100162.1:293927-321248 GCF_001263275.1 Habropoda laboriosa
CCCGTATTGTACGTCTTTTCTCCTTCTTCGACGGAGCCCCGTCCCCGTGGATCGAGGCGCGATCGTAAGTCGAGCAGCGCGACACGCTTCGATTGAATTACGAGTTAAAAACGTGAAATCTCTCGACGAGAAAGGTGAGGGCTTTCGAAGAGGGAATTAGAGGCGAGTTTGTGTGTACGAAAATTTGTGGAATTGATGGATAGAAGGGTAGAGTCGTCCAGGTAACGTCTGAAAGGTTGTACTAAGTAGTATAGACACGCATTGGTCAGCCGAAGCACTGGTTATATCACTTGTAGCTTTTTAGTAAATACTTCGTTGCTTACTAAATTATTAATTTATATCTTAAAACATTTAATAATAGAATTAACATGGAAATTCTGCTGAATTTTTATTTATGTTAAAATAAAGCAAATTGACAAACGAAATAAAAATTAACGAATTTATGAAATTTTTTCTTTTCAAAATCAAACTTTTCGTTTTCAATAGTTTTACTATAAAAGTGTGCTGAAGTTGCTGGTCGACCATATTAAAAAATGTTATTAATGTTGTAAGATAGTTACACGTGTTTTGTTACGATTGATTTAATTCCTGTAGCTAAAAGCACTAATACTGAAATACAATTGCTAACAGCGACCAACAACAGTCTACATATGTCAAATTTACAATAAAAAATAAAAACCCTCTACTACAAAGAGTAATTTTTTCTAGATTAAATTACAACATAAAAATTCGACCGTGAATATGAATTCTAAACGAAACGGTAAATCTTTTATCACATTTTTACCATTAAACCTGCAACATCGAACGTTGAAATTTCTCCGAAATCTCCGCGTTATCGAATATCGTTAATCGACAAGGACGCGTCCACAAAATTCCATCCAGGAACAAAACGCTGACTTGGAATCTGTCGCGAGGCGTGGTGGCAAAAAAAAAAGAAAAAAATAGAAGGGTCGATCCGGCGGAAAATATCCTGGAAGCTTTTCATAAATACTGAACGATACCCAGGGCGAATCCAGACGCGGCGCTGGCCTCCTGAATCGGGCTCATCTCGCGTCAGCGCGAAAGCGGCGGTTTTCACTCGGGTCTAATAAAGGGTTAATTAATACGCTTTAAACCGTCGCTCTCGAAAGGGGTTATGGGGTGGAGGCACGACCTACAAAGTGCTCGAGAGGATCAGAGGGAGAGGGAGAGCGAGAGGAGAGAGAAAGAAAGAGAGATAGAGAAGCGTTGGCTGTCGCTTTCACACCACACGGCCTCCAATCGAATCACTGGGTGTTATTGCGTGAAGCCCCCTTTTCTGACACTTCGTTCTGAAAATACTAACAAATACCGCGCCGGATTTTTAACGATATCACCGATGGAGGCGATATTTTCACCCGCGAACCGTGGAATTTCAACGTTATTCACCCTTGTGACGGTAAATTAGCATTGATTGCACATTATTTTTCAGAATTGCGAAGCTTTTAATAACTGCATCGGTAGATAAACTGCAATTCTTTATTATGCATTAAAAAAGGTATAGTATCTCGACTGATTGTGGCGGAATTAGAAGAATTATTCCAATTGTTTTACTACAATCTTCGCGTAGTAAAATTCTACAAAATTACTTTCTATAGCCACATCAAACAATCGTACGCGTTTTCTCCTTGCCCCAAAATACAGACCTCGGATATAGCGAACCAGTGACCCCTAACGATAGGCATCAGCCAGTTAACCCCAAAAAGCAGCGCAACAACGTCCAATCTACCCTGAAACACGCAAACGCAAGGAAACCCGCGGAGTCGTCACGGAAGAGAGCCCGCCGTGTTGTAGAACACTTGTATTCACGCGTAAAATTTAAGCAAGTAGCTTTCACAGGCTGCATAATTATCCTCGGAGTGACACGGTTCCTTGCAGGGGGCGTAAAATCAGCAACGTTACCAAGAATATCCGTGCAACAGCAGTAGTAACAGCGACGACGAGGAAGACCAAGTCTACGACGAAGGCTCGTTGGAAAAGCAACGACGCCTCCTCCACGGTAAACCCAATTTATTTCGTTCCGGGCAAGGGAGGTGAGAGCGAAACGAGAAAGCCCTTTTCGGGGTGGGCGCCAAACGGTGATGCCACCGGCGACTTGTGAACCACTTGTCGCTGTTACGGCCCCATAAATTCACGGCACCGCCGACACAACGAAGAAGCGCTCTCAGACTGCTACTCAGAGAGTCCCTTAGACGCGTGTTTGGATGCCTGCTTACTTACGTTTACCCCACGCCCGGATTCACCGCCACCAGCACCCCTAATCGAAATCAACGTTTCCGCTCGTTACACTATTCTATTGTCGTGTCCTAACGGGATTTCATGCCACCCTTCGAGCTCTCCGGGAAAAAAGGAGACGTTGATGTTGCGAGCTGGATGGACAAGACTGGCGGATGAGGCATTCAGGTGATACAAGGACGAGCTGAGGGAGATGGTAGATGCTTCTTGGGTTAGAGAATGTTGGAAATAGTTTGGATGTAGGTTGATCCAAGTGAATATTCGAACTTAATTAGAGACACTTGACAACTGTTTGATGAAAAGGTTGTTGTAAGATTGGTGCTGCTGTGGATACGTATGCGGATGTTGAAGACACTGAAGTATACTTCTTCGGGAAGCTTCAAATGTAGTATCACGCTCGTCAATTTTTTGACATTCACGAAGTGAACGAAAAGGATGTAAGATTGGTGCTACTGTAGATATTTAAATGCTGAAGACGCTGACTCTCTCAGGAAGCTTCAAAAATGAGGAGCAGAGTGTGATTAATATCATGCACGTCGTAATAGTTTTCCAATCTGGAATAATTTTATATTTTGAACAAAATTATCATCAAACTTTTGAACTCTCTGCCTTTAGTAATCATGACTACTTTACATAATGTATACTTTAAACATAATACAGTGTGAGACAAACTACAATAAAACGGACCGAAGCCCTCTTACATAAATGTTTACACAAAAGAAAAAAGACGATATTTGAAAAGATTAAATCCAAAGTATTGCCGAACGAATTTAATACAGAGTTGCATTGGGATCCATTATAAAAGTTGAAAGTAGAGGAGAGAATTCCAGCAGATGCAATTTCGTTAGTGGAAACATGTGAATTCGCGGGAAATGAGTTGGAGACGGACCATGTGATACGAGGAAGGTTATAATCGCCACAAATAATATAGTTACAGTACGAATATTTGTCTAAAACATCAGAAATAGTAGAACAGTGTGCACTATATAAGGTCTCGTTACTTAACGGAGGCAAATAAACCACACCGATTATTAGGGGAAGAGCTCCAGATGTGACTTCGACAAATAAGTGTTCCACGTTGAAGACGATATTGATAGTGCCACTACTGCGTAAGGTGTTTCGAATCGCAATAAGACCGCCGCCTCCTCTGAAATATCAACTAGTTCGGTAAATGGCTAGCTCACTGTCAGAAGAACTGTCGGTAAGCCAGGTTTCAGTTTGGATAAGGACGGCAGATTGAAGTGAAGAGCAAGCGATATTGATAAAATATGGAAATTTTTTTATCGCCAATCTTCCACACTGGAGGAGTGAGAATCGTTCTCTCTCAGGAAGGTAATAAACATATTTGGTTTAATATCTCGAAAATGATTAGAGATGGAGGAATCCTTCATCCCTCCAACTTCGAGGGCGATTTTCATCCTTTCACTGTGGACAATTGCTGATATAAAAAAATACGTGTCGAATATTTTCTTGAGAACTACAGCATACCAAAGTTTCACAAAAATCGGTGACTGTCACTTCGGAACATTCCCTTGAGAGTGTGAACGAAGGCTACCGAACGATTTCGGCGGATCTGATTGAACTTTTCGAGTACGAAAATAAAAGAGTCTGGAAGATGCACGTGACAGAGCAGAGCAAAGTAAAAAATTCAGTATAGAAGCGAGAGTAAAGATAGCGTGGTTGAAAGGAGTCGTAGAAGCACACTTGCATGGAATAATATCACGATAAGCCGTATAATTATATTTTCTATTAAATACATTTTACTTAAAATTACACCTATCTCGATCACGGAAACTGCTAAACAATATGTTTCACACGAACCCGAGGAACAACGCTTTTTTATCGATCTTCTTGTCAGGCTGCATGAGCAAAGTACTTACCGAGAAAGTACGAGCATGAATCAGAGCGTAAATTGTATGCATAAATTAAAAAAATAAAGCAAATGAAAATTCTTTTATCAAAGATTTCTCTACTCTTTCGTTTACAAACATTCTCTTCACAACAGTATACAAATTTCTTCTGTTTCACAACACCACTCTCGAGTATTCTTACCACTGCAACCCGAACCTCTCATTAACTATTCAAAAAGTCGTACTCCTTTCAACGGTAATTGCATTCATTTCAATTTTCGCCGGAAATTTTCGGATAGATGGAAGTCAGAATGTCCCGTTTGAGAGACAGGCACGAGAACGAACCGATGTAACGAGACCTTTGGTCGTGGTTATGAGCAACGCGAACCTAATCGGCGTGCATCGCTTCTTTCATCGAATATTTTTACTCTACCGGGCATGCAAAGTGTCCACGGGCACGAAACACGGTCCTCGATGTGTATGTATGCACGCTTTAGTCTGGAAAAGATAATCACCAGTATGGAATCAATTCCCTCTCTCTCTCTCTCTCTGTTCTTCGAAAAAAAAGGATCAGGACACGCCAGGTACGTAATAAGGCAGCTTTTATAAAGATGACCCAGATACGTGTACGCGTCGCGTTGCATCGTTCTCTTTCGATTCACCGTCGCGACGGCGCGATGGCGGACGAATATTTTCACGGATTCAGCGTGTAAGTAGGAAAAAATTGGTAAGCAAGAGACGGCTCGTTTCTCTTTGGTGAAACGATTAATATCGCAGCCGTGATCAGCTGCTGACTAGGAAAACGAGATTATTAATTAAGAAAGACCGCCGCTTAACGAGGAGAGGAATTGTAGTTGAATTTTCACGCTATCGTGCTTGCTTGCTCGTTTGTTCTTCTTGTTCTTCTTTTTGCGAAACGGATTTGCTGTTGCAGGCACTACGATACACTGTTTGCAGGAGTTTCTGCAGAATTTAACGCGATCGAAGGTTTAAGAATTGAATGGTAGCTTGCTGTAGCGTTGAGCGAATTAGTAGCACGTGCTGGAAATGTGGACGATTAAGAAAAATTTTGTAGAATTCTATGCAAAAACGAGGTTGAATTTCGTGAAGGTTTCTGGAAATGAGATACATTTCCTCCGTGAATGGGAAGATGTAACCGTGACACGTTTCCCGTTTGACTTGTGTCTGCGTATTGACGTATGTAAATGCAAGTACATATGTGTAACATTTAGGCCAATCTTATGGGTTGAACTTTGTGAGAGGACACACAGACGAGAGAGAGGAGAGAAAAAGAGAGAGAGGTGAGATAGAGAGAGAGAGGTGAGATAGAGAGAGAGAGGTGAGATAGAGAGAGAGAGGTGAGATAGAGAGAGAGAGGTGAGATAGAGAGAGAGAGGTGAGATAGAGAGAGAGAGGTGAGATAGAGAGAGAGAGACGAGAAAGAGAGAGAGAAAGAGAAAGATAGAAAGAGAGAGATTTTTTCTAAGAGAGGAGAGAAAGAGAAGTAAAAAAGAGAAAGAGGCGATAGAGGGAGAGAAAGAGGAGAAAAAAGAGAAAGAGGCGATAGAAAGAGAGGGAGAGAAGAGAGAGAGAGAGAGGCGGGAAATTGTTCTTCTTTTTCTTCTGCCGATTATACACGGCGTTCATGTTCGTTCCCGGTTGGTGATTAATTGAAGAAAGAATCCGTAAATCGAGGATGAAAAATGTTCTTATATTCGTGGAGCCGCTTGGATGAATTAAAATTTTCAAATGAGACTGGCTGAGAGAACGGTTTACCGAAAAATCCACGGCGGGTCGTAATTAAATTGGGGAAAACTGAGAAGCCAACGAGACACCGATTTCAGTTTTTCCCCGTTTGAATATAATCGACGATGTTTTATCGCGTGTTAATTCTCTGTTCGATGCGCTCCAGAAATCTCGTTTGCATTTTTCGAAAATTAATTTTGTCGTGAATGTTGGGAATGTGAATCTTCGAAACACAAATATCGACGAAGGACAAAATTGGTGAAATTTTACAATTTTTACGAAATCTTCGAAACACAAATATTGACGAAGAAGATTGATCAAGTGACGAGTTTGCTAATTTTAGACAAAATTGTTTAATACCAATCCAATCGAAATCACCCCACGAATTTGAAACGAAAATAGTGTCTTCTACAATGAACCATCGAACAGCTGATTGGGTCAAATATGACCCAAACCTAAAATCTCTTTCGTACTCAAGAGAAGTTACATTTTTTACTCTACCAGGCTCTATATTCTTCGAAATCATGCAAATATGTTACAATCAAAATAACAAACACATTTATAACATGAGAAGAGAACAGTCGTGATTCAAAACACGTCTAAAATCCGTGCCAGCGGTGACTCGTCATCCACACTCCTATTCCTAATCTCATTCCTCCCCGGGTTCACGATTTCCCCAAAAAAGAAACAGACCAAAAAAAACTTCGACTCATCTGTTCGATGATCGAGCGAGAATGGCAAAGAACCGGGCAATTAATTTGCCGCGCAATCTTCTTTATTATTCTTAATTGATTCATTCGCCGAAGCTCGACGTGGAAAAGACGAAAGAAGAAGAAAAAATGGCATGGGATAAGGGCGTTGGAAGGGGACGGCGAAAAACACGCGTACTGCGATCTCGACGAGATGTGGCGAGGGCGGAGAAGAATTAGGGTGGTGGTAGGAATTAAAAAGCGCGGACAAGTCTGTCGATGGAGAAAGAAGGGTGCAACGATGACACAGAGTCGGAGTTAATGAGAGACCCTTGTTATTACAATCTTTTTCCCCTCTCTACTTCTCGTCCGCTCTGGCATTTGCGTCGCGACGTCGCGTTGCAGTATGCTAAACGTTTCGATCCATTACGCCCCCCTCCCCCGAGGGGCCACGCATTCGAAACTGGAACACTCGACCGAGACTGAGAAGATTTTAGCTAAATTAAAAAGCCGTTTGGCGTACCCTCCAACCCACCGGTTTTCTTCCAGGCGTTCCTCTCCGCCGCGTTCCAAAACTTTATTCAATGGATAACTACGTTTCAATGTTCTCGTTACTTACTGGTGGTTTAATTAATTTGCTAAGGATTAAAAATCAGGTTGACCTGTGGTCGTAGATTAAAAATAACCATAGTACAGCTAAATTTATCGTGTTAAATAATTCTTGTTACACGAATCAATAATGTATTCAACGTTTGTTAGTTATAATATCGTGAAATGAATTATTTGTGCAGTTCTGTGCATTTTCTGTGCAGTTCAACGTAAATATAGAAAATGTATAATATAATTTATTTCATGATATTGTAACAAGCAAACGTTGAATAAATTCCTAATTCTATGAGGATAAATGATGGATATCCTATAATGAGGATATTCATTAAAGATATGATTATTCTTAATAAATGACCACAGGTCAACTTGATTTTTAATCGTTATAATCTTTAAATTCAGTGTGAATAGAGAAAATGTGTAATATACTTCATTTCACGATATTATAACAATCAAACGTTGAATACATTTTTCATTCGTCTAAATAGAATTATTTAACACGATAAATTTAGCTGTACTATGGTTATTTTTAATCTACGACCACAGGTCAACCTGATTTTTAATCCCTACGAAATTAATTTAACTACGAGTAAGTAACGAGAACGCTAAAACCTGTTTCCATTAAAGAATATTGTAAAAACGTATAAATTGTTATATGCAATGTTATAACAAATTGTCGGAAGTATAAATTTATAACAAAATTGTGAAAATTGATAAATTATACCGTGTTACGATATCGGAAATCTCCCGCGAAAATCTCCCGCGAAAATTTCCCGCCTGACCTAACCGACGATTTTGCTAATGACTTTGGGGAGAGGGTACCGCAGGTATATAAGGACCCGCCGATGTCCCGCGAAATCATTTACCCTTTATACTGGGCCCTAGACACTTCGCGGCGTATTTTGACCTGAAGGTTCTGAGATGTGAATAGAGTGGTCGGGGGCTACTAGCTAGTCTATGTCCACCCTGTACACACTCAGCCTTCTTGTAACACTTGTATACATTAGAATCAATTAGAATTTCTATTACTAATTATTAAACAAATTTTAACAATTACCGGCACTCGCTAGGCACGTAATATCAGACTTTAAATACTCGACTTCGAACTTCGGTTTAGTCATAATTCTATTAATGTTATAATAACGTATAATTTATTAATTTTCACAATTTTATTATTAATTTATACTTCCAAAAATTTGTTAAAACATTACATATTATTATTTATACATTTTTGCAAGTTTCTTTGACAAATAAGTACGTTTCAACGATCTTATTACTTTCTCGTTGTGAAATCAAGTTCGGAGGATTAAAAATCAGGTTGACCCTTGGTCGTAAATTTAAAATAGCCATAGTGAAGGTGAAATTATTATTTTAAATAAATGTTTCTATACGAATTAAGAATCTATTCAACGTTTGTTTGTTGCAATACCGTGAAATAAATTGTATTATATATTTTCTCAGTTTAGACTGAATTTAAAGTTCGTAAGGATTAGAAATCAGGTTGACCTGTGGTCGTAGATTAAAAATAGCCATAGTGAAGGTAAAATTATTACGTTAAATAATTGTTTTTATACGAATTAAATATTGATTCAACGTTTATTTGTTGCAATACCGTGAAATAAATTGTATTATATATTTTTTCTGTTTACACTAAATTTAAAGTTCTGTTTACATGTTATAACAATTAGAATGTAGACGTTTTGCCGTTTCACGGTTTTTCCTCTGTTAATTATGTGTTTATAAATCATTTCAAACTAAAGCAGCACCATGCCCACCCTTAATTAAACCGTCTCAGTAGTTTACCGTAATTAATAATCTATTTTCGGAATTTATACGAGAATTTTTGAATTTTAGTAAATACTAGAGTCAGTGTCCACCCTGTACACACTCAGCCTTCTTGTAACACTTGTATACATTAGAATCAATTAGAATTTCAATACAATAGACTGAATAACAATTCATTTTAACTAATACCTATTAGAAATTTTCCTTTTAAAACAAATATAAATCATTTTACCAATTACTGGTACTTGCTAGACATTTAATATCAGACTTTAAATATTCTCCTTTCGGTTCTTTTAAATACAATCAAATAATTTCTTCAATTATCGATACTGACTTGGAATACTCCGCTTCGAATAAAATATTTCGAAATTATTTTGAAGGTTTAGGGAAATAAACATTTGAATTTTAGTCATCGTTGTTCTTCAGACTTGTCGAATAGGATATTGAAATGACTTTGAGCAATTGAAATTAATTTGAAATTTTTCATATATTTTCTCTGATATTGAATTTATTTTATGACTTGCTATTTTGTTTACTAATAATTTACCATCCAAGGAATTTGCATGAATTGCATGTTAAGTAGTTAGTTGATTTATTATTGTATATTGTGAGCTGATTTGGAACGAGTGCACTATGCCCACCCTAAATTAAACCGTCTCAGTTGTTTACCGTAATTAATAATCTATTTTTGGAATTTATGCGAGAATTTTTGAATTTTAGTAAATACTAGAGTCAGTGCATCGCGTATTGAAATAATAGCTTCATCCCTAGTTCGTTTATTATTGAATATTTTTACGCGTTTAACTTATGCTTCTCCCCAATTCTCGTCGCGTATTTTATTCAAATTTTCTTATATTCTAGAATCGAAAAAGATACGAATTCGCGTTTTTTCTTTTGATTCTTTCAATTTTTCAATTGCATTACGCATTATTGCAATAATTTCTATCGTTACATTTAATTCTAATTGTTTAGCAGCTTTTCTGCTGCTATCGACCCTACATTTTACTGACACTTGTGGAATCGACCCTATATTTTTTTTTTTTTACGTGGAGGTAGGCCGACTCTATGTGATAAACAATTGGCAACCAAACGGTAGCTCTCCCTATACATTCGACGGATAATGTGTACAGGTATTTAATGTAATTTCTTAGCAATTTGTTTTGGTAATTTATTCAAAGCGATATATTATGAAATTAAATTAATCACTCAATAAGTTTTAACGTTAGATTGTTTCCTCGATATGGCCATGGTGGTCATCAGTGACTGGAGTGCCTCAAATGTTTACAATAATTACAATAGATGTTGTCAACTAAAAATTTTGAACGTCATAGCTAGCTAGACATTATTTTCAATTGAAAAAAACAAATTATAAAGCATAATACTATAATCCTATGCTTAAAATGTATTTTCTTGTGGCCGCCTGACAGGAACCTGTAAATCTGGCGCGACAGTGAACGTGTTAATAAGTAAATGTTGTTCAAATTATATCGTGTTTGATATCATTTGCATCAGAAAAATCTCACCAACATGTTAAAAAAAATTCCAGATGAAAAAAAGTAAAATTAAAGAAATTATATTTTTCTATTATGATTTGTCGAGCCGTGAAATCTCCGACTGCGAGCGAGATAACATGGGCACAGCAATGACGCAGACTTAGGCGTAGGACCATCTATACTATCACTTGTAGAATCCAAACTTATTGACTCTTGTAGAGAATTTACTGTTGTTCCAGATTTGATTGAAGAACCCTCAGCTCATTTTCCAGTTTGGAGAATTTAGCGTCCAGTAGTTCCTTGATCTTTTTAAGCAAATCATCATTCGATGATATTACAATGCCGTGAGTTGGTGTGGTAGGAGAGACAGTGGGTGTCAGATCACCTTATAGAAGGGATGCTGAGTTCGGTGAACACAGGCAGGATGTGACGCAACGTCACAAGATATACACGTGACGGGCTTTGCTATCGCTATCCCACATCCTTTGCATATCAGTTCTTTCGCTTCAAACATATTCACTCAATCGGTGATGGCCAGGAGAGAAACACTCTAAGTTCAGAACACTGTACCTAATATGGTGAAGAGTGTTAGTATGTCCATGCGCACTAACACGTCGAACCGCTGATGATAAACACAACAGGAGACACAGACTTCGCACCAAACGAACTCCAAACCAATCAAGATGATGCAGAAAAACTTCAATAAGTCCACGATAAGTTGACCAACTTACATCTCACTTATATGAAAAGGATCCGGGTACAGAGACGAATCGTTCAATGTATAACTCAGGCTCGGTTGGAAATATCGGGCCGTTGATCGGGCCCGAAATGCGGAGAGCTCGTTAATTCCCCTGCAGCAGCTCCTCGCGTCGGCAACAGAGTTCTATATTATAGTATATGACCACTTGAAACGCATTCAATAAATTCCGAACCTCAAATATGTACCTCGTTCTATACTTTCTTTTCCGCTCGCTACCCTTCCTATTACATACTTTCGCTTACATTCTTCACATCTACATTTGCATCAATTTCACATAACAAAATGCATACCTGCACTTGTACACATATAGTACATATTAAATACGCAAACTCTGCATTTCGTGTAATATTTTCTGTCACTCATACGTGACGTTGATAGCAAACTTGTTCTCCACAATCGCCGAAACGGTCAAAATCAACTCTCAACCAGTCACCACGAGTCCCTGACATCTTTTCCATTCGCCTCGAAGCAGTATCGATCCCCGGTATCTGTCTTCCGGAAAGGCTTGCGGCCTTTCGAGTCCGCCATGCGGGCCGTCCAAGAGGTAACGGGTTGAACGGGTTGGAGAACCGTCCCGCGAGGAAGAGGGTCAGGCATCGTGGGTGACAAAGACACACGGAACAGCGACAGAGACAGAGAGACAGAGGAGAGGAGATGGAAATGACGGCCACGTTGTCGAGGTGAAGTGGAACAGAGAGAAACGGTAGGCTTCCTGCATCCGACGTCTCGTCGACGAACGTAACATAACGAGATGAAGTCAGTGGTGTATGACGTCACGGTGGTGGGCGTCCTCGTCGTTGCGCCAGCTCGCTTCCTGGCGACTGTTTCCGTGGAACGGCGGAGACCGTCAACAAAGGACGACCAACGGAGGCAACGAGCAAGGGAACACCCGTCCCACATCGTATCTCTCTCTCTGAGAGACCGTATCGCGCGAGCTCTGGGTCCTCCTCGGCCACTGGGCTCGCTCTTTCCTCCCTCTGTTCTATCGACGATGTCTGAGACGAGATTGAAAGGCAACTGTGCAAGACGATTGCGACAATGCCGGCAACCGCTTCCCGGTCTACTCTCTCTCTCTCGCAACACTTTACGCTCGGTTTGCGAAGAAATTCCGGAGATATTTAGTATTGTCGATGATACTACTTGGTGGTGTAGCACGGGGAAACGAGACGACAGGCGGATACAGCAAACTGGGAAGCGTTTCTTAATTGGCGATCATTGCTTGGATAAATCTGTTTAAAAGAGAGGGTCGGGATTAGCTCGGTGCGGATTTTCCGACGAATTTCCTGCGGGAGATACACGTGAAGTGATAAATATGTAACATTGAATTAGTTGCTTAGAAAATTGTAGTAAGTGAAGGTATCTTGCAAGCTGAGATGTTAGTAGATAATTAGAAACTATTTTGAATTTCCTTAATCTACAATGTACATTAATAACGTAGATCAAAGAAATATTTGTGCACAGAGATAAGCAACCACTATTACATATGTAGGTTGCTTCTAACTCTCATTCGTTTTATTTTAAAAGCAAATATTCATTAGCCTAACCCTAGAATTTCTTCAGCCACTAGCAAATCATTACCTATCTTTATTTTTCATTGCATTTCATATTGCTGCAGATCGTTAAATTAAAAAAACCATAGAATCTCAGTTAAAAAAACGAAGTTCACCCCGTATCTCACTAACCCCTCTCAACAGAACAAACCAATCACTACCATACAATGTCCCCTACAAAGCTACACAATCTCAGCAGAAACACAGCAAAAATTCGTCACATCACGAAACTAAGTGAAAAGTTCCACAAATGCTCCCCGTAAAGAACAACAATTTCCACAAATACAAGTCAGCGTAAAAACAGCACGAACCCAGCTAGCCTCCGAATATAAAACAGCAAACCCGCGTGTGCTAATCAGATTAAATAATCTCAACTGGCCCGTGACGGTGTAATAAAGTTGTTTTGGTCTGTTCCTCGGTTCAGGGACCCGCTAGCCGGCGCTATCTCGCCGCGTTTCACAAAGCGCGTCAGCCTCAGAGGACGGCAGAGAGCGTGGCCAGGACGAAGAAAAAGGAGAGCTGAAACGTGGGACGGGCGGCGGCGAGGCACGGGGTGCGCTAGCCATATATACCACGGCCCCCATTGAACGTCGTACTTTGAAAACTTTGGACGTTAAGAGAAAGGGTAGCTGGCTGCTCAGGACGTATTGTAAAGGCTCCGTCCGGGAGATGGCTGCTGGTGGTGTAGGGTGGCGGTACCAAGACCTCCTAGACATCGCTTCGATTTAAGGAGTGCCAGACCCCATGGCCCGGCAGAAACGCTAGGATTTTGGATTCTATCAGGGAACGAGCTATTCCCAGGGACGGGGAGAACGGCAAATGAAACGCTTTCATCCTGGTAAAATGTTCGGATAGAGGCGAGACTCTCGGATTGACGAAAACATCGCCGCTGGCGAAATAAGAATTCTTGCGAGATCAATTGGTACGAAGTGGCGGATAGATTGAAGAACGTATTTCAGGGAGTACGAATATGTGACAGAAAGACAATCGAGTTGTCTGATATTTTCCAATGGAAGGAATTTTTATTCTAGATAGTAGTATAGTTGTAAGAATTTGTGAGATTGTTTTTTCCTTCTTTGAACAGAGTGTTGCTTGGACGGAGGAAAGATCCTTCTTCGTCCCGTTTCAATCTCTGCGAGAGTCTAAGTGAGAATGGATTTTCGTTTAAGTTAAAGCATTCCAGTCTGCCGTTTTCTTTCAAGGAAAGAGTCAAAGAAAAAAGAGAGCATCGGCTAAAACAGTCGATAGCTGCGCGAGAACACCGGAGAGGATACAGACAAAGGTCCCAAAGACGAGGAGGAACCCTTTGAAGAAATCCTCGACGTTCCTGCTCGATTTCCCGTTGCGTCAAAAAGTTGCCTGCATTCTTTTCAAAGGAATCTTCCGCTTTGGTTAACAATTACTCCGCTGCAAGGAGAGCGGCTCGAGTTGCTCGAGAAATATTCTTCGCGAGAATTACGGGTGAATCGATTCTACCGGGGAAATTCCACCGTTGGGTGGACGAAATATCGTCGAACTTCACTGTTACGTAGATTACTATTCTTCACTTCAAATAAATCACGCCATTGCGTACTAAACGACAATATACAATTTTCACTGTTCACTCCCAAGGACCAAACACGAAAATCAATAGTCATGGTTAAAATAATTATTTTACAATCGCCGTGTCTCGAGGTCTAGACACAATTTGTCAAGCCTAAAAGAAGAAAGGCCTTCAGTCTTTCAAGACAAATTCACCGACATTACACACAGCCACTAACATTCATGGAGAACGTCAAAATCCAGGAGAAACGCTTTATCCGCCAATTTCCAACGAGGACAATACCGATTTCGAATTCGTAACGCGACAATGCGTTACGTCTTCCATTTAAACGTCTACAATCCGTCCACTCACACTCGAAATTTTGCAAACTTCGTACGAGTAAGTGTGATGCTAGAAACTGTGACAATGCCCCGTCGGAATTCGCGTTATTAGTACAATGGTCCATCAAGGCTATCAGAAGGAAGTCATTTTGCAGCGGGCGCGGTACGAAGACTATAACAACGGTTCGTCCATTTCGTCAGCGTAAAGACAGCTTTTAGCTTGTAGCCGGGGCATCCACTCACCTAAGCCGCGTCGCGCAGCCTGATGGTAGGGAAATGGTTGAAACGCAAGGACTCGCGCTAATGAAGGACGAGCAAGAGCGGATGGGTTGGCACAACGACGCGGGCAAAGGCCAACAGGTCGCCATTAGAGCATACTGTTTCGAACTACTAATAGCCAATTCATGCGGCCGCCCAGTCGAGCCCGGTACGCCAGTTTCACCCCTGCAGCTTCCGCGACCAAGATCGTCGCCCCACATAAATAGACGCGCGGCTATTGGGAACACCCTTCGTCTTTCGATCCTGCCGATTTACGTGCTATCTAGCGCGTAACTAACTCGAATATATGGTTCCACGCGGTTCGAAGTGAGTTACGTTACCGTTCACCCGAACTCCTTAAATCGCTCGACTTTCAGAGCTCGTATTTCGTCGATTCGACTTTCCTAGGATATTTTGCAATTTTTTTTTAGCAACGAGAGTGGTGGATTTTGAGGTTGATGTTGACTGTGTTAAGTAGTGGTGGAGGTTGAGTGGGCGGAAAGTTAGAAGGGAACATCGCGAAGTGATAATCGCTGATATTAAGGAAACTTTGGTATACGGACTTCGTTAGAGGATAAGTAAAAGTTAAGTTTTTGCTTGAAACGGAGATTCGTATGATAAATGTAGGAACCGATGGAAAAATTTCGAAGGACCCAACGGGAATCGAACCCGAGACCTTCGGCTTAGCAAGCCGAGGTTTTGCACACTACGCCAATTAGTTGTACTTTTTTTTTAGTTTAGTTTTTATTTGTATCTTAAGTGCTTATGCATATTACATAGTTAATTTTGAGATATAATATTGTTCTTAAGTTTGAGGTTGCGTTGCCTGTCTGGGGACATTTGGCTTACTGCGTAAATAATGAGAATTGAACTGTTGTGATTAGGAGAAATTTACAGTAAAAACCTGTCGCTTCCGCCAACTACTCCCTCTCTATTCTCCCTTGTCGGTTTCCTATTTGGGTATGGAGGCCCCGATACTACATATGTATGTAGACGTTCTTCTAGCATTGTACAAGAGCAAGAATAATTCCAGAAATGACACTTCCATTCATGAGTATTAGCACACTCGTTGAATGTGAAGCAAACCTAAATACTCGTCATAAAATTATTAATATCCTGAAAAATATGATTCAGTCTGGAGTCTCGTGGTACAACGAGTACAATATTTAACTGTCATACAAATAAGTGTTCTTTTTCCAAATTCGTCACTCGTCAAATTCCCCCCTTCCACGCGGGACTTATTAAAAAAAAGACACTCACTTCTGAGCACAAACTTCGTAACCACCGATTTCATCCCATTCCATCTCCCAACACTTCGCTAATCTCGCATCCAAAAAGAACCCAGCAAATCTACCGATAACAATCTCCCCCGCAAGAACACCATCACCATGATCTTGTTTACCGCAACGCAAACGTTCGCAAACGAAAATCGACGAGCTGACGTGCGTCTTAAATCTCCAAGTTTGGCCGGGCTCTCTTCTGCGGCGGCGTCGATAAAATGCCGCGCGATTATCGGCGAACTTTCTTGCATCTTATTCCGCGAGCAGCTTCGACAGGAGTTCTATACATTGGCTCGGCGGGTAGCTACCAACGGATATACGAGCTATTCCCAACGGTCCGCACCCTCCCTGGTACAATACTTGGTCTTCGTCTTGCGCGCTCTGCCCGCGTAATTACGAGGGGAAAATTAAGCACCGACACAGCCGCCGGTCGGTCGACCTGTCGGTCCTTTCGCTCGGTTAACGAGAGCGAGACAGGCCGCGGAACGCCAGGGGAACGACGAGGACGTGAACGGGGTAGAAGGAAAGGAATCACGTTCCTGGGTACTTACACGAGAAAGACGACAAGGAGACGACGAGGCCTCTGCCAGCCAAACGGCTGGAGTCTTCTTAGATCTCGGCAATGGATCCAGCCACAAAGCGGCCATTAAAAGATCATATCATCCGGCGTTACGGCTTTTGAAATCCTTCGTCTCTTGAGAGAGAGAGAGGGAGAGAATATTTCGCCGGCCACCGAAAAGGGACGTTCGACAACTTATTCGTGATTAAAAAAGTTATTGTTATCCAGCCCGTGTGACGCGAGGTTTCTTCTTTTTTCTGCGAAGGTTAGGCAAGAGTTGTGGTTTCTGGTAGGTAAGGAGTGTCCCTTGATCACTGAGAGATTCGAAGATAATAAGAATTGTTAAATGGAACGTATCGTGTTGTCTGAAGTTTTGCTACGAATTTGGGACGCAATGTTCCTATTACTGCTTCTAGGGATTATTTTGGAATTAATACGTAGTGACAAATGTAATGAGGAATTTGTGTTGTGTCAAAAATTCGAAGATAATGAACATTGTTAAATGAATCGTATCGTATTGTGTGATGTTGGAATGTTGCAAAGTTTGCTATGAATTTTGGTCGCACTGTTCCTATTGCTGTTTCTAGGGATTATTTAGGAATGAATACACAATGACTAGACTGCGGATTTTTATGCATTTATGGCAAATTTGTGAAGGTGCATAAATACACAGAATGTGTACTCATTACAATATTTAGTGAATAGAACAATTGCCTATCTGGCTTCTATTTTTTAAATTATACCTACAAAAATATGAATTTGCGTAAAAATCCGCAGTCTACTAACGACAAATGTCACAAATGAAATAAGGAACTTGTGTTGCGTCTAACCAATTACGAAAACTGACTGCAGATTTCCAAAAACTCGAAGATAACAAGCACTGTTAAACGAATCGTATCGTGTTTTGTGGTGTTGGAGTATTGCAAGGTACACTCTGAATTTGTGTCGCAATGTTCCTATTATTCTTTCTAGGAATTATTTTGTAACGAATACACAGGGAAAGGTGTCACAAAATAGTCGAAGAATGACAAAAACAGACTTCCAGATTTCCAAAGACACACGTTATCATACCCTGTCCAAAATTACGCGATCCATACTAACCAACGACAACGTACTGTCCTTCGCCCTGGAACCAAAAAAAAAGAATCATCCACATCGACAGCCTTCGTCTCGGCATTTTTTCGCGCTTCTTTATGTATGATTCCAGTGACGCTGCAAACTTCCACGCTAAATCGACGAACTTATGTGTCGGAAGTTGCACGATTATGCTCCGCCGCGGCTTACGTAGAGAGAGGACACTGCTGCGCGATAAGCGCGTTCCTCCTCTTCTCTCGATGCAAGCGCCTCTTTTTTTTTTTGGCGCCCCGTACGACCAAGCTCTCCACTTTCTTAATCCGTTTCACCGCGCGGAAGATTATTTTACGAGCCTGCGGTGCCGTGGCATCAGCTGCGTCTTCTCGCCGCGACCCCAGCCCTCGAACAACCGAGAGGAGAAAAAGCTCGGATGGTCGGTGAGGAACCGCGCGCTCTAATGCGAGTTAATAATACTCCCCTATTTTTTTTAAGACTCACTATTTTATTTATAAGACGCAGTCCCATACGCGTAGGAACGATATTTACCAGACAAACGACTATTATCCTGTGCACCCCGGTTTCTGCGTTTGGTTCACCGAGGGAGAGAAACCATTTCTGAGAGAGATAAAATTCAACGCCCTAGTCCGGTGTGCAAGAATACCGCGTGATTAACGAGGAACAGTCTTTGGCTGGATTAACGTTCGAGATATGTGCGGATGTAGCGGGACTGGATTCGTGAATGCTGGCAATTTTGAGGTTGCTGTGTGAATAAGTTGGTGTTCGTGGTATTTCGATTTTTAACCCTTTTAAGAGCGTGGGTGAATTTGAACCGATTGGCATTTGGAGAATTTCTTGAGTGCGATCGTTAGATATGGAAAACATCTAGGTACTGTGAAAATTTCACGTGAATATTTCAAAAAATGTGGCATTTAGAAATTTTTTAATGCAATCTTACATTCTCCTGTTTCTCTCGTGGTATTTTTAACTTCCAGCAATACATGGGGTCAGAGTAATATTTATGAAATATATATGATACAGACTATTTTATCAAGCTTCTAAATGTAACTTAATTTTTTTTAAATTTTCAATACATTTTGTGCCACACGAAAATTGCAAATTTTACCAGAGTACTGAAACGAAGTTGAAATATCAGATTAAAACATTTAATTACAAAAAAATGTCTATATGCGTTGAATTTTTGACACTCTAATCACGAGCAACAACTTTTTTCCTCGAATAAAATTCCCATTTCCCAAAACTGTCGCATACCACGTGACACGAGACGTGTTAAAATAAACATTTGAAAATACTCCACGGCGATCATCGCTGTCTGCGTAAAGCTAAGCTCTAACTCAGCTAAAAGCCTCAAACTCTATCATCTACACCGATCCGAACAGAAACTCTCATCAGAAAATGAACTACCCCCCGTTCTTCCTTAAGGAGAACCGCAAGGATGAAGCTTCTCGTCGTCGATCGACCGCTTCATACATACATACACGCGCTTCTCGGAGCTTCAGCCGGCGTTAGTTGTAATAGGTACGAGGTAACGTTCCAGAAGGTCCGTTTAGCGTCCGACAAAGAGGTCCACGGGAATAGGAGGAAACCTTGGTGCGGTGGTAGCCGGACAAAAGCGGTCGCTGCGGTAATTATCGTCTACATGGGCAAAAGGTAAGGACAAGGAGAGAGGCTCGTCCACGTGAACGACGCAACGGCGCAAGGACGACGACGACGACGACGACGACGAAGAGAACGAGGTTGCCGACGATGCCCGGTAGGGAAGCTGACTGGGCTTCAGCGAGTTTCTAGCCAACCAAGCAGTCATCCAGAGTGCTGGACAAAGTTTCCGCTTGGTCGTCGGGGCTTCCAGGCTTCTGGAAACTTTCGGCCCAACCCCCGGCGGACAGTCGCCGAGGATTGGGCGTCTTTGTCCACCCACCTGGTCTGACCACCGGCTGCAAACACGGCCGCTGCAGTAATTGCAATAAACGTCTATTCGTCGACGGAGAATTCGTTCGTCTACGCAGAGACCGCCTCGGCGACCAGCAAGAAAATCGATCCGCGTTTCCTTCGTTGACGAGCGGTTTGTGGAAAAGAGCTTTGCAAATTAATGTTTCGATGCCCGTGTGATAAATGCTCGAGACGGAGGTACGAACGAGAAAATGGATTTTCAGAGCTTGTGAGAATAAGGCGAATTTGATATCGATATTGATGAAACTTTTGTATATGGTAGTTCTCGCGAAAATATTTGATTTTTTTTATATCGGTGATAATGCACATCGAAGAGGGGAAAATGGTCTCCAAAGTTAGGGGTGGTACACATGTTTGGTCTAATATCTCCGAAAATATTAGCGATAGAGGAATGGTGTAAATAGACGAATTTTGTATTTTTAAAAAACGAATTCGACCATGTAAACAAATTTTTAAAAAATCCTTTGTTTAACTAATTTTTGTTAACTTTTCTTCTGAAATATTCATCGACTTTCTACTTGAACGCTCAAGCAAAATTTGAAATTCCATAATGAAAGACATACTCGTCGATGTTTCTAATGCATATATTGTATGAACATTAGACACCTAGATTTATGAAAAATTGAGCAAGGACCTTAACCCTTTGCCTTATCATTTATTTAGTACCTATGCATGCAAACGTCAGTTATTTACTATTTTAACACTACGTCAGATAAGAAAAGCTAGGATATTGTATAATACATTATTAACGTTAAGTTTTAAAATTAATTTTCGTTACTAACGTAATCTTGACCACAATATAAACCACGAGCCCAACTCCTTCTAAAGCAAATGGTTAAACACGGACGTTCACCGTATTTTACACCCAATCACAATCCAATCAAGTACCGCCAAGGAGTGCAGATTTCCCCATAAGATGACACGGGGATTCCCCGTAGACGGAACGGATCGAGAGAAATCCGTTGCGAATCTCAGAATTCATCTCTCGTCTCTCGCCAGCAACGCAACCAATTACAGTATTTTCCAGCAGAATGACGCGGCTTCTACGGGCGCCCCCACCTCTGTCCCCCGTCGCCGCGGTTGGTGTCTCTCTTATGGAGCGTATGTAAATTAGACTCTCTGTTCGAAAGCGCAGCTTCCTTCAGAATCTCTCTCTGTCTCGCTTCCCCCGTGCTCGCTGTCTCTGTTGCCGCGAGCACATGGGGTCCTAAGACCACGAACGCCGCCGCTGATGGGTTTGTATTCTAATTTCGGGCTTTGGTTTTCGCCCGGCTTTCCTCTACGCTCGCGAGAGTCGGGCCAAGGTAACGCGACTCGAGGGTGAGCGCAGAAACAGGGGCACGTTTTCCTCGCTGCAACCACCCACGAGGATGAAATCGCTTTCCGACTAATCCCAACGGAGCGTTCCAACCCCCGTCACCCCCTCGATTTCCGCGACTCGATCCACCTTTCTTATACCGAAGTCAGCCTCCGCTCGCCTACCCTGTCAGCTGGGCAACCGAGGAATGTCGGATTTTAATACACGGAAAATTAAAATTAGCTCCTCTATTTGCATCTGGTAATGGGAAAAAGAACGGTTCTTCCGTTACACGCGGGTTCGTAGCGCGAACGCGAGGCGTTCACGGTTGAATCTGGAGGAGATTGACGAATTGCGGGTAATAGGCGTTCGAGGGGAAATTACGAAAGATTGTGGAGAATTTTGGTATAAGGAAGTGATTCGTTGTTGGATGTAGAGTGTAATGTGAGAATATTTCGGTAATTTCGGTAAAGAGACTTGACGTGAGTCGGATGTTTTACTTCAGAATCTAGAAGGTGGGTGACCTAGCATCGTGAGTTTGAAAAACTGAAAAATTGAAAAAATTTATGATAGGTACATATTTTTGAAATTTTCGTGGATTATGAAATACTTGACGTGAGCTGGATTTTTTACTTCAGAATCAGTAGAAGATTGGTGACCTAGCATCGTGAGTTTGAAAAATTCAAAAATTGAAAGAATTCGTAGTAGAAACATATTTATGAGTTACTATTAGAAACCAAATACACTGCAGTATGTAGAACCAAACATGTTCGAAGAAAATGATCCTCGGTGTCTGAACGAAAAGAAAATCAAACCTTGCACGAACGCAAATTTTGAAATGGAAAGTGAAGCAGCCACGAGTAACACAAGTTACATATTTGAATTACACGGGTAGCACACTTTTACACATGAGTAATTCGAAAGATAGAGACTAACAATAAGCTGGAGTTACGAGAAGGCTAGGCGACCCAATATTATCGTGAATTCGAAAAACTAAAAAATTGAAAGAATCGGTAACGTGAAATTTTAAATGCCTCTTCCTTTTTGAGTTTGCGATAAGAAAAATTCGCGAGGATGTAATGCCTATTTTTGAGATATCGTGAAGCAGCTCGGGGTATTTTAGGCTTAAACGAGCCCATCGAAGGTGAATCGAGACGCAAAGACCTGTGAAATGGCCTCTTTTCCCCGAGTGACCCGCCACTGAATGCAGCCCCTTGCCGTGTGCCGCAGGAAAACGCGGCTGTCACCCTTCCTGTCGACCCCCCTCAAAAAAAAAAAATTGTGTAACAACCCTAACGCATCTCTTCCTTGTCCCTTCCTCTTCCTGTTTCCCCGGTATACTTAAAAATAAATATCGGGAATCGATCGTTTCCCAAAATAATTAACCATGCGCACGATTGTGCAGCGTTCGCGTGAGCAGTAAAATACGAAACCACCCTTTCCCTATAACTCAGGAGAATGAACCATGTGAAATTCGCTGTTATTAATATTCATAATTTTCTGAGTCGTTCGTGTGAAGTTAGTCGGAGATATTTTCAAATCGATGACCTATTTAAATTAGCAAAGATGCTCCTTCACACCCAGCATTGGAAAGATAAAATTGAATTTGATTGAATGAACATCTGCTATCGAGAACTTTCTCTAAATTAATAATTCACCTTAGTAACAGTGGATTGTTAATAATTCGGTAATAAAACAGACTGGAATATTTTGTATGACAAACCTTCACTGTTAGACACTCGTTATGTTAAATATCTCGCGATCTTATGTAAGTTGGTTAGAGACAGGAATGGTTTCAATAATAATTTTATTATAAAAATTAGTAATAATATTCGCATAAGGCTCACAATACTTATAAAGTTACGCTCACTTTTGACTCTCGCTACGAGTTTTCTCAGTGCTCTGTGCACGCATCTTTCACACCCTTTAGTTTTGCACCCTCGCACTCTCTGTCGCTCTATTATTTGACTGTCTAATATACTTACGAATAAGAGTGAATAAAATTGATATTTTACACGTATCTTTTTAATAATCACGTCGTTTGTGATTATTTTTAAAGCACAGTGTACACAACCCTGCGTCACAGTTCTGATAATAATACCTCGTCCCTCTCTAACTTTTTTCCTAAAAGTCTTTCTCGAGTTGAACTGTTCGTTATTCAACGCTCTGCCAGAATCTCACTCCGAATAAACTGTCGAAGAGTTAAGAACAGTATTTAAGAACGAGAAAACGAAACACGTCTGTAAGTGCAGACCAGTGTCTGTGTAAAATTGCGTGTTATTTAATAAAACCTCTCTTTTACCAAATTCCTTTTCTTTACCTTTACCCTTTACCAAATTACATTTCTTTGCCAAAATTAGTATCACACATCAAGAAAAATCTTCTTCATACAACGAGATTCCCGACATAATTGTTAATTCCTTTCAAGATCTTAATAATGTCGTAACCACTCTTCAGGTTACTTTCACATCTAGCAAGTGTCCCGATACTCGCAAACAGGAATGTCCACATCACAAAGCGAGGCCTTTGAAAGTGTATCGCGCTGGCCAGCTTGGAAAGCGACGTGGAAATCGCAATTTCGATCAGCGGGGGGCTGGCGCGCGACGTTAAGTCGCTCGTGCTTTAATTCGCAGGTTTATGCCGGGGATAGGCGAACATTAATTTAGATTACGCTTCTAGCCGGTTGTGGCTAGTAAGGATAAGGGATGCCTGGAATTGAAACCTCCTCCGCGCGCGCGGCCAGCGGGAGCTATACGTTACACACACCTTTCGCTATTAAGTCGCCAGCCCTGAAGTCCTGGTTGAACTTCAAACCGGGGCAATATGATCCAAGCGTGTAGCCCCGGTATTGAACGCAGGAAATCCTTATCACCGACCAAGGTACACGAGAGATCGTAGATAAGGGAACGACACGCCGTGAGACTGGGCCAAAAGGGGGAGAGAGAGAGAGAGAGAGAGCCTCTATAGGGATTCGACGAAGTCCTAACCGCGGCCTAACGACGGCTATCAGCGGTATATCGAGAAAGGAGAGGCTCCGATCTTATCGGTGCGTTACCACCTAAGCTGTTTGCGTCTTGTAAACTCGAAGATTACCGAAGTGCTTCCACGTCTCTCTCTTTCGTCCCGCCCTGCCTCTGTCTGTTTCTGTCTTTCGTCCCTCCTCCTGATACCAGATAACGCGGCCGTCGTGGAAACCATGGACGAGGGTCTAGAAGTGGATGGAGGACGCCTTGGAAGGCATTGAATGTGCGAATTGCGGCATCTAAGGGTCGCTCTCGCCACTGTCCCGGCCCTCGAGCACCGTAAACGCACGCAAGACCTTGCATAAGAGAGACGTGCTCGATTTGACCGTCCAATACAGAGATGTCGCAGTTCCGACATGGTCAACCAAGAGACCGATACCTACGTCGAAGATTCCTGTTGAATTTCTCCTCGAAACGAAAAGAGGGAAGAACGCGCAGGTAAGTATTTCACTCGAATCTACCCGCAGAGTTCTGCATAAAACAACACTAACCGTCGCAAAAGCCACACGTATCAGCTTACTGTCGTCGATTTCCCTAATCGAATGAGAAATCGGCTCTGGTTCGGCCTCGAGTCTGCCAACTTCGAATCTCTCCGGCGTCACGTAGACACCGTCGATACTGCGGATTCGCGAGAGGGTGGCGGGAGGAAGGGTGGCGTTTACTATGCAAAGTAACGAAGTTTCCGCAAGGCGCAGAGGAAGAAGACGAGAGGAGAACGTGGTGTCCGCGGAATCGCGGATTCGCCGACCAAAGTAATAACTTCCAAGGCAGCCGCGACAGAGCGGTATCGCGTTTAGCGTGCACACGTACGAAAGTGGATAAGCAAGCGACAGGGGGAAGTTCATTCGCGAGGTGACGCGTTCGGAATTGGTTATAGGTGACGCGGGTTACCACGGTTGCGTATTCCAACGTCTAACAACACTTCTCCGCGCCCCTTCTCCAGCGACTTTAAAGCTTCTCCTGCCGGGCGAGAATGCAACGGCGACTGGGAATTGCTGCATCTCCTTGGGATCAAACCTGAGACGATGCCCTAACGACGACCCTGCGCGCCCGTAGTTAGGGCACATTAGTAATCTCCCCTAGGTATTCCTGAATTCTATGTCCTCGACGTGAACCGCGCCGGTCATTATTATGAATTCTAGTCCGAGTTTCGGGAGGAGACGATGCACCGGCTGAGTCATTATTTAAAAGGAATTAGTAGAGCGTTGTGGTGTTGTGATGGAATGATTAGTGGTCATGTTTTTATTAACGGTGTTGAATGAATAAGCGGTGCAGTATGTTTGCTGTGACTATTTCGCTTCGATGTTGAAGACTTGGACAACACTATACATGACAGATGGCGATTTTCTGGAAAATGTCTGCAATGGGATGTAGAATGAGTAGCATTAGAAGAACAAAACAGTAGACCCTTCTGCGAGTCGATTTGTGATAGAATATTAAACTTGAGGTGGAAACGAGTGAAGATTCTCACGCTTAATTGAATTTTTATTCATAACAGTAACAAGTAATCGTACTTTGATCGAGACTTTGTATTATCAAAAATTGTCAGCGTATTTAAACTCAGAAAACGAAGAAAATAGAGTTAGAGTAGATAAAGATAGACTGTGAAACTTGAAGAGAAAAATAGCTGAAGAACGTCCTGTCAAAAAATCTGAAAAATTAAGGGAAAGTGATAATTTTACGTTCAGTTTCAATTCGGAATCAGCTATGCAAACACTCGAGGGAAGAATAATAATAGGTGAAGAAATCAGTACGATAAGTGCAAGTGAAAATTTGTGTATATGCAGAAAAGTACAAGAAAAATTGATCTACACTTTATCTAAATGTCTTCAGTAAGAATATACATAGTAACAGTGCAGTACTGCTACAGACTATAACAAATATCAACGATTCGGAGATACGAATGGAATAATACCTTTGATGTCCAACAAAGCTACAATTAGGTCTTGCTCTCTGCAAGTAGTTCCCTTTAAATATTGAACATTTGTGGTCACTCAAACGGAATGCATAAAAAGAAGCGAAGATTCTAATATGTATGGATTCCCCATGATGACACGGAAGTGAAGGAACTAACGTTGAATAAAATATCTTTACACCTCAACACACGTGCATTTTGTCTTCTTATAATTTTTAAATGCTAACTTCATTTTCAAACATTTCTGTCTTTTCGCAAATTCCAACGAAAGTTCGTCTTTATCGTTCCAAGAAATGCTGAGCAGAAACGTTCGAAGAGGGAGGGCGGTAATTAATTAAAAAATCAGCAGGATGATCGTTATGGCGAAAATAAATTCCACGGGCAACGGGAAGCAGCGAAGAAGTTTCAGCCCCGAAACTCTTTTCCACCCTCGTTTCCCTGGGCGAATCGCGTTTTTCTCCAATGTACACGCCACCCCATCGCCTCGTTCGCAGCCACTATCGGCGTAACAACTGTTACGATTCGCAGGTTGGACGATCCACGGTCACGAACCGTTTAGCCGCGCACTCGTTAAAGGCGGGCTAATTAATACGCGCCGCCAGTATCGAGCAAACGTTTCCGCGTGAAAGAGAAACAGAAAGAAAGAAAGAGAGAGAGAGAGAGTTGGCATTTGGACCACGAAGGAGAAAATGGCGCGAGTGAGACTCTTCTTGGCGAGATTATTCGTGAATCGTGTCCGGCTAGTAGGAGAGCGGAAATCGGTATCGGCACAGGGACCTCGACCCCTCTTTTCACGAGACGAATACGAAATCGACGAGTCGGTCTCCGGAGGGTCGAAGGGTCGTTTCCATCGCCTTACGGGTTCGCGCCAGACCAAATTAACCATGAATGGCCAATTAACCTGGAGACTGTGCCAACTAACCACCATGGCCGATGTTACTCGTGAACCGAATTGATCGCCGTCCCGCTGGTCGAACAGTTAATCGCTGTAGACTGTGTTAGAAATGCTCGGGAACCGCGTACGGAACGTCAATGGGACGAGGGAGATACTTTTGTTGTTGGGGATTGATTGCTTTTTCGTTTGCTTTGGTTCGATTGTAAAAGTTTAGACAAGATTCTTTGCAATTCGAATCACTTAAGCCTGATTTTCTTGTATTTCTATTTTATTCTGTCATATTGAAGTGAATAAAGGATTATTATTATCATTCGAATTTAAGTTCAAAATTGAACTTTACTGTGAATAAGATATTCAAAGGGAAAAAATGACAGAGATATTCAATTTTATTAAAATTGAAGTTTAAAAAATTTCTAAATTAAAATATCAAAATTAAAATTTCTAAATTAAAATTCGA
>NW_017100162.1:321430-323718 GCF_001263275.1 Habropoda laboriosa
AGAATCCGAAGATTTCAAGATTGACATATCTAAATTTGAATTCGGAGATTTGAAAATTAAAATCCGGAGATCTAAAAATAAAAATTTCCAAAATTTCCAAATAAAAATCCCAAGAATTCAAAGCTAAAATATCAAAATTAAGATCCGAAGATCTGAAACTTAAAATTCCGAAGACTCCCAGATACGAAACATTCGCAAACTCCGCGAGTTTTCCAAACAAACCAATTAGCCAGATCGGAACGCACAGTAGTCGTCCAACAATGTTCAAAGCCAGCATGCGAACGGGAAGCGATTTCGAAACGTTTACGAAATTCGAGGAACAATTGCGCGGCATCGCTCGAATCTTCATCGGGCGCGATCGTTTTCGCCGAAACACGAGATGGTAACCGAGGGTGGGAGAGAGAGAGAGAGAGGGTTGGGTAAAAGAAGCAACCCCTAGTTCCCACACTCAAACCGAAACCCCGTTCTAAACCGTCTTTCCCCGAGAAAAGGCGCAAGTGGGGGGAGAGGGAGAGAGGGAGAGAGCTACCATACCACGCGATGGTACATTTTTAATTACTTACACCCACGCAGCTGCATCGCGCGATGACTATAAATCAAGCGGAGCGCCGCCCAGCAAAGTAATTACAGCTTGAATTTTAGATAATGTTGCCGCAAGCACGGCTTCACCTCCGTCTCTCCCTACCACCCTCCTACATCGTCATCCCCTCGCCCATCGAATAACCAACACTTTTCATCCAACCAGTTCCGCCGTTCTGTCTTGATCCGTTGTAAATAAGTCGTTGGCCACGCGCTGCCTCTTTTGTTAATCGACAAGTTTTTTAATCGCGATAGCCTCAGATGGTCGGTTCAACTTTCGCGACATTTTTCAGATTGAATATTTTATACGCGAGGAAAGGTTGCGATAGATTGTGATGAGTTTCGAGCCGGTTGTAATAGGTGATTGATGGAAATGAAATTGGTTTATGCAATGGAAATCAACTGGAACCTGTGTACGTACTGCGCCTTTCAAACTCAATATCGTGCTGTTTTATACCTACACTTGTTGATCGAACTTAATGTCCGATATTAAACGTACAACGGATGCTTTGCTCGTGTCTCTCTGTCAACGCAATAAAGCACTTCGGTTTATTCGAATTAATCACATTTTTCTCAACTTGATTTTAGTATTTTTTCATTGTTTCCTAGGCGTGTAGAAGTTTCCCATTTACTTATAATACTGTAACTTACACTTTTACCGTAAAATAGAAAGGACAACGCGGAAGAAAATATTTAAACGAAATTGCACTTTTCAGAGAATCTAAAATAGTTGAAGTGTTAACCCTTTGCGATCGGCACATTTCTCTGGTTGGACTATCAGCTAGTCGGAGCAAATTTAGATTTTTAAAGTTATTTTTGCATAGTTGATTTATTATATATATAAGGATATTGAAAAACAGAATATTTTGAAACTGATATATTTTTTTTAATACATACTAGTTATAATGCATAAAAATAAAACGTTTTAATTTTTGTAATTTTCCAAAGTATGATACTTGACAAAACAAAGATCATGCCGCCATAACGGCGACACCGATTTCTAGAACAAAATTGAAATGCCGCCACTATGGCGGCACCGATCGCAAAGGGTTAAAGATATTATCCAAATGATACGATTTCTGTACAAAAGGAACCTCTTAGTATTACAAAAATTTCTTCGAAACCTCTCGTCGTACATTTCGCCGCAATTATCGCCACACGCAATACCCCGGTGCAAAAAGTACACGCACGCATAACAGAATTGTTCAACTCCTATATTTATACGCGGATAGAACTACTCCGCGATTTTGCCCCATATACCCTATACACGCGCGACTCGTTACCTCTCGAAACACTTTTTACAACAGACCGGTCGACGATTAAAACAAACGAAGCAACTTAACTCCTCGGATCCCCGGTGAAGTTACACAAATACATGTTAATTACTCCGCCGGATAATTTCTTCCTGGCTTCACGTGTCCCCCTTCGGCCAAGGGAGAGGGAGGCGGCGGCTCGTCGTCGCGGAATAGTTTCGCGATTTGTCACGGCTGATGACACCGCTAAGTATAGAAAGTCGCGGTTAAATTGAAGATGAGGGTGGTTCGGCCCGGCCCAGAGCCAGCCCGACGTTGGAATTGTTTACATAATTATGCGCCAATTAAGAGAGCAGGCTGAAGGAGGCGCAAGGAGGAAGAGCCGCGGGTGGATCGGTAGCGGAGTGGCTGGCGAGGGCAGCAGCCATCTCGATTCCGGCGCAATTAAGGTGCGGT